>NC_067164.1:2063592-2146092 GCF_903995435.1 Acomys russatus | reverse complement strand
CCCATGGCACTCTACTTCCATTCAAAGCGAGGCTGGCCACCCTGAGTCATGAGCAGAGAGCTCCTCGAGAGAGAGAGAGAAATTTAAGCGGAGGAATATCCAAACGTGATTTTAAGAGGATTGGGGCTGATCCGGGAACTGATAGTGTTTTCGGGGCCAAGTCTCAGAAGGCCCACAGAGCAAACAGAGGACATTTCAATAGCATCGGCAGAGGATGTGACTTGTCAGGGCAGATTTGGTAACAGGAAAGGGAGCAGAGACTGCTCTTGTCTAGACGTCTGATTAGTGGGAACTGTAGGATTAGGAGAGTATGGGGTTTTCTGGCTGCCATTCCAAGGAGGCTGGGCTTTCTATAAAGAGGACTAAGAGAGAGTAACATTTGTTTCCACTGAAAATGCTGACTGGTCCTGATCCTGCTTGGACTACACACACCATGTCACACCAAGGGACTAAAACCCGCTGTGCTGCCTTTCGGGCATAGATGAGTGATGGCATAGATTGAATCTGCTTCACTTTGGGTGTGATGTTTTCATTCATTTGCAAGGTCTTTAAGGATAAAATTTATTTTTTAAATATTTAGGATTTTTGTTTGTTGTTTGTTTTTTGAGACAGGCTTTCCCTGTGTGTGGCCCTGGCCAGCCTGGACCCGCTCTATAGAACAGGCTGACCTCAGACTTACAGATATCCACCACCTCCGCTTCCCAAATGCTGGGATTAAAGGCATGTGCCGCCACCAGCTATTTAATGAGTGATGGACCATCAGGGTCTTAGCCTCAGAGAGAGAAGAGTCCCTGGGAACACGGCAGCTCTGGGACCAACCTCTCCTTCTCTGGTCCTCCCATGTCAGCCTCAGCTTGCTTTGTGAGTATTCTGGTCCCCATCCCCCAGCTTAGAAAAATCTGCTTTCCTGTTAGAACATTCCCCGTGTCTTCTCGGCCAACCTGGGGCTCTCGGGAAGCCACAGCACCTCAAGGATGGAAGCTAGGGCAGGAATGGCTAGGGTGGCCCTGAAGGGAGGTGAACACGGAGGAGGGGACTCTGAGGGCTCTGCTAACGGTTGGGACTCCAGAGATAACAGGCCACCCACCACTGAAAGGAAATGATCTCAGAATCAGACATCAGAAACCGAAACATGAGTTTCTTAGAGAAAAGTCCTCTCTCAAAACTCTGTGTCAGTATCCCTCCTGAGCCCCTGCGGTCCACGCTGTCAGCTCTCACTGCCTTCAGCCTTAGGCTGCATACTTTTGCCATGACCTAAGACAGGGAACGGCCAGAAATTGTGTGTTAGGAGGTCACAGCCCAGCTCAATCACAGGAACAAGCCACCAGCAAAGGCTTAAAAAAGGAAAAGGTGATTACAGCCATGTAAGGCCAACTAGGGAAGTGAGTCTGCTGGTTTAATCAGGGAAGCCAGTCCAGGGACTATGGCCAATGATGGAAGAACTGAGACATGACCAAGACAGTAGGACAACACAGAACCGGCCACAGCAGAAACAGTCACTAGCCCAAGGCTATGGAGACAAAGGAGGAGACAGCCCAAGCAGGCCTCTGCCGGCCAACACCAGGAGGCAGGAAGCACACTGGCCTGTGCCTTTCTCCCTTTGCCCCACCTTCCAGTGCCAGTTAGTGACTCCCATTGGCTGAGTCCCAGTAGGCTAACCCAAGTGGCTACTGCAGAAACCTGGGAAACTGGGGATCTGTCTGCCTGTCTGTACAAGCTGGGACAAGTGAGCCAGAGAGATCAGCCCACATAGTCTGCAAAACACTCTCCTGGCGCTCCGTGCTTGTCCCTAGGCAGCCACAGGATGAAATCTTCTTAGAATGACTGCTTAACATTTCTTTCACAGTCCCCAACTATCCCCTCAGCCCTGAAACCCCTAGGTTCCATTAAGTGAAGGATGGAGTCTGCTTGATTTATTGATGATTCTCTAGGAATATTTGTTTAAAGGCCTGGGAATGGAGCTCAGTGGTAAGGTGCTTGTCCAGCATGTGCAAAGCCCTGGGTTTCATCTCCAGCACAGTGTGAAGTGAAGACTATATACATAGATAGAAATATTAGTTGAAAATAATTGAATATGGGGGGTTGGGATGACTCGGTGGGCAAAACCCTTGCTGTGCAAACATGAAGGTCTGAGTTTGAATTTCCATATAAAAAGCCACACACACACACACACACACACACACACACACACACACACACACACACACGTGTTCTTAGTCTTGTCTTCAAGGAATTGAAACAAAGGTTCACACAGATTTGCAAAAGTGGCAAAGGACATATTCAAAGAGTATGCTGCAGGAGAGCAGTGGGCCACATGGTTGAAGATACCCAAGCGCCCCACTTATTGTGGGAGTTCAACAGAAGGAGTTTGGTTATGAAAGTGCATCGTAGGAATGTTGTTTTGATTGGTAGATTAGATTATATAATCCTTTTTCTGCTGTGTACATTCTTCCCCATAATGCATCAGATTGTAATAATATACGTATATACATACCTGACTTTGCATCCTCGTAAGAGAGTAAACAGGGGAGGCCCCCACAAAAGTCTGCTTAAGAACACAATTTTCCCTTACTGGACCATGCACCCAAAACCAGTTCAGACAAGATCAGCCCTCCTACCCACTGGGCAGAATATACTGAGAACTTTTTTGAATAAAAATCATCCACGTTTGATTGTCCTAAAGGGAAGAGACATTTATTCCACTGATCAGAGGAGAGTGCAGGTGTGGCCTGATACAGTGGAAGTTCTTGGGCAGCTAACAGGTTGCTAGGTGCATTGTTCTGAGAGAGCTGTGTGGATAGCCCAAGCCAAGCGGAGTCCCAAGTTGTTCAGCTATTCTCTATGCTTACCTGCTTAATCCGCTCAGTGGGGCCAGAAGCAAGAGAATTGTGGGATCTGCTGGCTGCTGACCAAATTCCAGATTCACCAAGCTATCTGTCTTAAGAGTACAAGGTGGAGAGTGATAGGACAGGAGCCCTGACCTTTCCCCTCGGCCTCCATGTGCATATGCATGGGTGCTTACATCCACACACGTACATGCATGAACACAGCACACACAGAGAGGGAAAGCTGAATAACTGTGTACTGCCCTTCTTGCTGGCAACTGATTCTTAGAGCAGAACATGTTGGAGTTGAGATCTAGGGAGAACACCACATAAGCCAGGGTCTTCTACAAGCTTCATTCAGCCGCAACAGCATCTTCTTAGAACTTAAACAGATTTTGCCTTATGACCATGGCAGGATTCTGCCACTTGATTTAAAAAAAGCAAACAAACAAACAAACTAAAAACTAAAAAACAAGATACTAGTTTGTCAACTACGAATGATATACTAATGTTAGAGATTATGGCAGCGATGATTACACTTTGCTCAGATGAGCTCATCTTCTGTATCCACTTATAGTGTCGGGAGAGAACTTTGGGGTCCATCCTTCTCATGACCCATGAACACGTGGGCACAGATAAGATTTCCAGATGAAAGCAGGGTGGTGGCGGTGCACGCCTTTAATCCCAGCACTTGGGAGGAAGAGGCAAGTGGATCACTGTGAGTTCAAGGCCAGCCTGGTCTACAAAATTGAGTCCAGGACAGTCAAGGCTACACAGAGAAACCCTGTCTCAAAAAACAAAAACAAAAAAACAACAAACAGATGCCAAAGAGTCACATAGACGAAAGAAAAAGAAAAGACGTCACAAAACAGCTGTTGGGTCCTCAGGAAAGAGGGAACAGAAGGGGACAGGCGAGAGGGAGGCGGTGGGGAACTGCAGACAGCTGATCAGGACAGCAAATGGCAGTTGGACCTCGCCTGGGTGCATTTTATAAGCCTGGAAGTCGACTACCAAGTTAACAATAGCAGACAACCTCAACCTCAACAGTTAGTTAGCATCTTGTTTCTTGCTTGTGATGGGAAAAGTGTCCAGCCAAGACAAGCCTGTGAAATAGACAGTATTGTTTTCTATTTTAGTTGCACAGATTAGTAGATGTCTGCCCCGTGTGTGAGTGTGTGTGTGTGTGTGTGTGTGTGTGTGTGTGTGTGTGTGTGTGTGCGCGCGCGCGCGTATGTGCATATGTGCTCCTCAGCTACCCAGCTACTCTCTGGGTTCCTTTAGGGGAAAGTGGTTCTGACATTCTAAGGCAGACACCAATGAACATCTATTTTATAGGCCTCTCCACATAAAAGAGGGATGACCTAAACAACGGAAAGAAACTGAGGGATTCAGGGCATATACCATCGAAGTGAAGGCAGCTTCCACCGGCCTTCCTGTGGACTGCTCATCCTGAGGAATGAGCTGCCCTGTCACATGGATCTGAAGAAACCCATGCAGAAGTTGAGCTTCTGAGGCCTCTGGCTGACAGACAGCAGAACGGAGGTGAAGCTCCCAAGCAAAGAATGGAGGTGAGGACGAAGCCGCGAGATGCTCAGTCAAGCCTTCAGGCGACGGTAGCTACTGCAAGCAGCTGTGACCTCACAGGAAACTCAAGCCCAGAATCGTTCAGCCAAGTTGTTCCAAGTACCTGAGTCCATGGACGCCAGCACCTAAGTATTTGCTTTCTTCTTACAAAACGGCATTTTGGGGTAGTCCGTCATACAGAAATCGGAGCCCATCAAAATGAGAATGCACAGGTCTGCTGAAGATGCCCTGCTGCTCTGTTCTCAGAGAGGACTGGTACCTGCCTGTTTTGGAGTCTAGTGTTCCTGGGTCCCTAAAAGTGGAAAAGCACCAACATCCTTTAGTAAGGTTCCCTTGGCTTCAGTGAAGGACACGCTTGGAGTGAGAAGATAAAACCTAGTTCCACCACTGAGCAGTTTCATGGTGCTGGGTGAGTTGCTGAAAGCCTGTGTCCCCTTCTTGCCTCCTCTGTGGAAGTGTGTATAACTTGGAAGGTGACATGAGGTCATGTCCATCGAGTCTTCACGGAGAAGCTGGGTTCCTGGTGTTTAAGGGTTGACTATTGTTAGCAGCTGGCTGGCCTGTGTGGAGGTCAGAGGACAACTCTGGGAGGTCTGTGGGTTCCAGTGGTGGAATTCGAGTGGTCTGCATGCTGAGCTATCTCACCAGCCCTCAGTAATCTGTAAGGTTTGGGGCTCTATCTGTGTGTGGCCTAGCCCCGCATCTCTAGTCCTAAATCACTCCTGGGTGATGTGGTCCAGCCCCACTGGAGGCAGCCCTGAGACACACAATGAACCATGTGCAAGGCCAGCATTGAGTATGAGTCAGACAATAGCCCTCTTTTTGTTTCATTAGGGTACAACAGGAAAAAAAATTGGATCTTTCCCTGCCTGTGGCCATCCCTGTCTTAGCATATATGCTGACCTCAGCACTAGCTGGGAAACACAGACTCCCGGGAGCATTCCATTTCTCACTCATCCTCGCTCCTGAATACAGAGTCTGCTACTTGCTTTACTACTTCCCTGAGCCTGGGGCCTCCAGGCTAAGCATTCAGAGGAAGGTGGTAGGGGCTTCTGGACAAACAGGCAGGAGGTATGTGTTCCTGGGAAATGACCCAGGACACAGAAGAGCAGGCCAGAGTAAGCAGAGGCAACCTCAGTGGACAGGCAGAAATGGAAGAGAAAGCTGGTGTGTTTGTGAGCAGTAGGGTTACGGATCCAGCACCCCAACCCTATCAGCAAAATCAGTCTGTACAAACCCCAGGACCCCAAAGGATAACGGCTCACTAGTTCATCCTTTTTAAATGTTTTTTTTGAAATTATGATTGTATCACTCTCTCTTTCCCTTTCATCTCTCCAACCTATTCCATGAATCCTAGTTTTTTTTTATTGATTTATTCTTGTTACATCTCAATGTTTATCCCATCCCTTGTATCCTCCCATCCCCCCCCCCCATTTTCCCATTATTCCCCTCCCCTATGACTGTTCCTGAGGGGGATTACCTCCCCCTATATATTCTCATAGGGTATCAAGTCTCTTCTTGGCTACCTGCTGTCCTTCCTCTGAATGCCACCAGGTCTCCCTCTCCAGGGGACATGGTCAAATGTGAGGCACCATAATGAATCCTAGTTTTAAAATTCATTGTCTCTTTTTCTGTACTCATTCTCTCTCTCTCTCTCTCTCTCTCTCTCTCTCTCTCTCTCTCTCTCTCTCTCTCTCTCTCTCTCTCTCTCTCTCTCTCTCTTTCTCTCTCTCTCTCTCTCTCCCCATGTGTGTGTGTGTGTGTGTCTGTCTGTCTGTCTGTCTCTCCCTGTCTCTGTCTGTCTGTCTGTCTGTCTGTCTGTCTGTCTGTCTGTCTCTCTCTCTCTCTCTCCCCTAAATACATACTTTGAAACACAGCTTTACTGAGCACCTACATATCAAGTACTAGATACTGTGGAGGATGCAATAAACAGACTGGTGGCTGGCACTTTGGTGAGAGACATGGACAAAGTGCAGTATTTTGTATTACATTAGGTAAGGCATTAAAAACCAGACAAATAAATAACCAAAGAACCTCCGGGTATGTCCTGTAGGCACGGAGCTTTAGGTGGGGAGTCCAGACCAGTGGGTTTTGGTTTGAGTTTTGATTCATTTTGTTCACCCGCAGAGTTCTCAACTGATGGAATAAATGAAAACTTGAATGGAAAAGTTCAAGCAAGATGTGGCCTTAGGCCTGATCTACAGGAGACTCTGGAACATTCTGTGGGTTTGCAAAATTCTCCCCACCTCGAGGCAAAGAAGCCAACTTTTTGTGCCGCCATATTTTTCAGACTCTGGAGTGTGTGAGGAAGAGAATGTGATTTCCAAAGCAGGCAGGGGCAATTCTCCAGCCAAGTGTGGGCATTTAGGGGATCTGGATAGCAGATAGCCACACGGTCACAGAAACTGGGGTGGTCACACTGACTGGACAATGGACTAGAAAGGTCACCAGCCACCACCTTGAGAAGAAGAGGTATAGAGTGCCAATAAGAAGGGACTTTTTTTTTTTTTTTTTTTTTTTTGGTTAGAGTGGCCCAGGAGGCCTCAGTGAGACTGGGTCTCTTTAGATATTTTGTAAGGGGCTGCTTGGGTGACCAAGGGAGGGAGAGGATGCAAGGATGGGGTCAGGAAGTGGAAGCAGCAGATGTTGAATCTGAGCCATGGTATAAGTCGGACATGGATAGGAGAAGCAAGGACAGCTGGGGAGGTGGCTGAGTGGTTAAGCACCTTGTTGCTATTGCAAAGGACCAGGTTCAGTGCCCAGTCCCTACATGGTGACTCACAACTATCTGTAACTCCAATTCTAGGGTGTCCAATGCCCTCTTCTGACCTCTGTTGACACCAAGCACACACACACAATGCATATACACGCATGCAAGCAAAACATACATGCACATAAAATAAACATTTTTTTAGCTTAAAATAAGAAGAGCAAGGAGGCTGGTGTGGGCAGGTTGTGGAGTTCTACAAGAGACAGAAGATGAGGCTGGCAAAGTAGTGGGACGGAATGGTACCAAATACACAGGCACTTATAGCCAGGGCTGTAAAGAAGCCACTGCAAAGTCCTGAGCAGAGAGCTGACACAACCTCACTTTGATTTAGCATGTTTATTCTGGCTGCCATGTCACTGTAGACCATCCTGGTCTTGCAGTCCAAGAGCAGGTGTGCTGGATCAGTGTCATGACAGGGGGTGACCCAGATCAAGGAGTGGTCACATGCTGGCAAGTCAGGTCCACAGGACCTCCTGCGTGTCTAATATGGAGTGTGAGAAAATGAGGCCATGGATGGCTCCAAGGTCGGGGGGTGGGGGGATGAGAAGGGTGGTGACAAGAAAGCTAGAGGTTTAGGGTGCTTAGAAGTTCCATGTGGGTGATAAACTTGGCACACTCACTGAGCACACCAGGCGGAAATGCCAAGGGGCATCTGAACATGTGAAATAAGGAAACGGGGCCAGTTGAGGATCTGAGAACACGCAGCCCGTGGGGTAGAGATTATAAAAAGAGAGGGACAGAGTGGATCCAGTGGAGCAAAGCTGGGCCTGGACCAGCCCAACAGCCACAGAGCCATCTTCCTATTGGCCAGTCCATGTGCTCCTCTGTGTCCCCAGAACCTAGAGGGCCAATGGTGTTATGTCATATAGAGAGAAGATATGTTCACACTTAAACAACAGTTGCATAAGGACATTTGCACAGATGAGGCACGAGTGACAGGTGACAGCAGGGTTTGAAAATGCATCTCTACCGACCGGTCATGAGCAGGGCGCTACACGTGACTGTTTTAGGCTTTTCATCAGGATCCAGTTGGTAAAAGCTCAGGTACGGCTTTCTATCAATGTACCTGCTGCTTAAGATTTCACATGTCTCCAGATTTAAACCCCTATAAATCATCTACTCAGGGATGTCTTCCTGCCCTGGAAAGAGATAGAGATGGTGGGAGGGAGGGAGTGAGGGAGGGAGGGGAGGAAGGAAGGGGTAAGGAGGGAAGGAAGCCTCCTCTGTTCCGGGTACCTCATGCCCCAGCAATGCGTGTGATTTCAGCTTGTCACTGATGCTTTTCCCTTCTGATCACATGCAGAAGGAAGGAGACACTCCCAGAAAGACACTAAAGACACGGCCTGTCCTTTCAAAGAGATTCTGACTTGGACAGCTTTCCTAAAGTTCTTGGGCTCTGATGGAAAATTCAATGGGCAAAAGGGCTTTCTGGTTGAGGGCCCCATGACACTGCAGTGACTTTGGGCATGTGTTAAACTTTTGTGTCAGTCTATTCACTTACAACATGGAGATGGGAACACCCACGAGGTTGTTCTGGGGGTGAGAGAGTAGGAGTGTGTGAGCTACCAGAGACTGTCCAGCAGGAAGTCAGTTTCTTTTGAAGTCCGGAAGCTGTGGCTCTTGCCTGCTACTGTTACTGCTGCAAATTATTAAAGAATGTTCTCTGTGCTGGCTTACGGACCTCAGAGATGGTGGCCCCTGCCCTCTGGGGGACTGCTATCGAACCATAGTGCCTGGGGAGAGTGCCTTTTCTGGCTCTGACTCCAAGATGGGGCACCCACCTACAGGAGCACATTCAGGAGGCCACAGCGTCGATGGCTGACAACGGGAGTCAGGATGGCACTGTCAGAAGCAGAATGTGGTAGTAGAATCGGCCTTCGATTCTTCTGCCCTGCGTTCCTCTCCATGAAAGAGCTACAGCGGGCGAGATCCTCGGAGAACTGCACAGAGTGCTCCTCGGAACACCCTATGCTGGTGCCACCTGCCGGCACAATTTCAAGAAAAACATCACATTTCATTAACTTTTTCCAGGAACAGGCTCGAGACTGGGCACAAATGCTCACACTTCTGAGAAGGGATGTCTGTGCATCCAGCGCTGGCAGGGTCTTGCTTAGCTTTGAATTCCCTGTATCAGTCACTGTTTGGGCAGGACTAGGTACATCTTGCCAACATGGGCGGCAGGTGCTGATGAGCAGCTTGCAGAGGACGTTGGGTGCCCTGGCTGTGCCAATATAGGACAAAGGAAGCTGGGGAAAAGAGGAATACAAGAGCCCTGGGCTAAGGGCCAGGAGCTGACCCCGCTATGGTGTGTAGGACCCCAGGCAAGCTACTCTTTTAGCTTTGATTGGGACTGTGTTTAGTTGCTAGTACAAGAATTCTGCCTGTGGTACCTTCAGTGGGAAGTTTATTCTCCCAATCTTCCCAAAATAAAATATCTCCATAATATATCTCAAAAAAAAAAAAAACATATCTCCATAAATTTATCAGGGAGCCAAGCTCCTTTTAGTTCTCTGAGCTGCAATCTAAATTAATTATTTTCTCTCTCTTTTTTTTCCTTCCTTTTTTTTTTTTTAAAGCTCCCAAAATTACCTCATGAACCTCATTTCAGGAACTCCACCCACTACACTGACATTCCAGGAAACACGAAAAGGCTTCGAAGAAAATGCAGGAGAGGTGCATATCTTTTATCCTCTATAGAATTTCTAAGAATCCACACACAAACTTTTTTTTTCCTTTTTGGTTTTTCCAGACAGGGTCTTTTCTGTGTTAGCCTTGGCTGTCCTGGACTTGCTTTGTAGACCAGGCTGGCCTCAAACTCACAGCGATCCACTTGCCTCTGCCTCCCGAGTGCTGGGATTAAAGGTGTGTGCCACCACACCTGGCTTTTCTTCTTCTTCTTCTTCTTCTTCTTCTTCTTCTTCTTCTTCTTCTTCTTCTTTCGTATTCTTCTTCCTCTTCTTCTTGTTTTTGTTTTTGTTTTCTTTTCTTTTGTTGTTGGTTTGTTGGTTTTGTTTTTTCTGGATAGGTTTTCTCTTGTAGTCCTGATTGTCTCGGACTTGCTTTGTAGACCAGGCTGGGCTCAAACTCACAGCGTCTCTGCCTCTTGAGTGCTGGGAGTGAAGGTGTGTGCCACCTCACTAGGCTTTGAATCCCATGTTTTTAAGACAAAAGCTTCAACACGGAGCAACATCTAGTTGCAGAAAAGGCTGGGCAAGGGTGAAGGCACTGAGAGGGGTCTGAGAGAAGGGAGAAGGCAAGACGGGCGAGATCAGGAGCAGCTTGGGCTCCACATTACTGACCTGAATGATTCCGCTCCGGTCTGAAACCTCTGTGGCCTCTAGAAAAGAAAGAAGGGGGGCGGAGTAGAAAGAGAGGGAGATGGGGGAGGGGGGAGAGAAATGCTTCACACAGTTGTGTGTTCTTGCCTTCTGCTACTAAAATGTTCCGGCCGAATGTCAAAAGATCCACTCTTATTTTCTTCAACTGGAGGTTGGCATGGTGCTGATGGCATACCCACGTTCACAAAAGCGGTGCTAACTAAACTCAGCATGCCACAAGAAAAGAAAAAAGACATGAAAGTAGGAGGGGGCTTGTTGGGAAGAAGTGGGGCTTCATCCGAAGTGAGAGGGGGGGTAATAGAAGGTAACGGAGTGTGGACGTGATCAAATACCCCACAGTGGTATACCGTAGTCCCCTTAGGGAGCCTTCTGGCACATTTCCAAGGGTGCTCTGCCTTCACAGCCGAGCCCAAATTCTCCTAAAGGCTGGTGGCCTGAGCAGTTCCTGCCTGAACCACTCACACTTGAAGATGTAGGCTCTATCCTTAGAGTGGCCCGATGCTTTATTCATTCTGCAACGACTTGTCCTGCATCTGGCCTGCCCCATTTGCTGCTCACTCGTCATCGCAAGGACCAACCCATCCGTGTCTAGTAGAGATTATAGGAATTGCATATTCACAGTGAGAGGGCGGAGTGGGCCAAGCAGGAGGCTCCTCAGCAGCTCACTGGCAGGTCCTTGACCTACAAGCCTAGGGCTGAAAGGCAAGTGGAGGTTATTCAGATGTGAGTAATGAAGAAATCCAAGATCATTCCGGCTCCAGTGCAGAGCATGCACCGTAGACAGGTGGAGCGGGGTTGCAGGCAGAAAGGCCCCCAGAGATACTTGCTTTCCCCTGGGAGAGTAGAAGGCAGTTTGGATGGGGAGAAGAAAATGCACATGGGGTGAGCATAGAGATCACAAGGGAACTTGGTGACTAAGTAGCAAAGAGGAGACTGCTTTCTTGCGTTGTAACTGCTTGACGAGGTGTCATGGAGTGGGATCAGGCAGGAAGATAGGCCAAAGCCTGAGCCTCTGTCGCTGAGGGAGACCAGTTGGTTCAAAGCCAAGCCCTCTACCCAAGCCTGGAACAGGGCCCTCCAACCTGCACACGGCCTATTCAAGGACCTTTGCCTGTGGTACCTTATGGACAATTAGAGGCAAGGAATTCTGGGTCTGAGGACAGAAGCTGGTGGCTGGGACAATACGGGCATTAGGAAGAGCTGCCACTATGGGGAGGGCCAGACATCAAAAGATAAGAGAGGGATCTCCAGGTGCCCCAATGAGGATGCCCCCCCCACCCCGCCCAGTGCTGTCGCACAGGGCAGAATCCAAAGAGGTGTCTTGAATGGTCTGAAATACTGTTATTGAAGGGCTAGGGAAGATGAGGGATGACACAGGGCATAGCAAAGGTGAAGTCAGCTCCTGCTGCCGAGGGTCCGGACCCAGATTTCTTCCTGTTCCAGAACTCTCTGCACCACGAACTCCCCACATCACCACAGGAACCCCAGCTGGTGTACCACGTGGCAGCAAAGCCTATGGAAGTCTAATCCACAGACCCAGCCTAGCGCCAAGTGCCAAAGTTTTGTAATCAGTTTAGTTACACGACAAAATCCAGATGAGACAGAGGATTAGGATCCGTGGCTTGTGAACCGGTTGCTTTGAACTTCACTATGGAAGGCCCTCCCCCAAGTGAACAAAGAAAGCCCGAAATATTCACCGTGACACAAACACATCTCTCCCCTGGCTTCCCTGAAGCGAGGAGCCCCGCAGCCGGCTGTGTGACCAGTTGGCATCTCAAATTGCCTCCCCGTGGCGTTCCACTCAGGTCTCCCGGGGGAGAAACGGACCATGTCGCAGCCCGCTGCTCCCGGAATGGCAAGCATCCGAGAGGCTGCCCCACTCAGCGGTCCCCAGGACTCAAGAGCCTGCAAGAGAGGCAAAGCTCCCTCCCTGTGCTCACCTTGTTAGAGTCCGGGGTAGGGGGTAGGGTGGAGGGAAACAGCCCCTGCCCCGGCTGGGCGCGCAGCTTGAGCTATTGTTCCCAGATGGGGACTGTCAACCCCTGTCAGCTTCAGATATGCGCTAAGAGCTCTACATCCGCATTCCTGGGATGCGTGGCGGCCCAGAGTTCACTTTCTACACCCGGATTCAATAACATGTCAAATCCCTTCAGTCTCACCCAGAACTGAAACCCTCTCAACTCACTTGCTGCCTCTGCACACACAAGCCTTGTGCCCTGTCCAAATATTGAAACTGGGCTGAGCGCAGCCATGTTCAGTCTGGGCCAACTGGGCCTCACCTGTCAATAACCAGCTCCATGGTGAGAGCCAAGAGTCCTTGAATCTATGCAGTGGGCCTCGGAACTTGTCCAGAGTACTGTCCTGGGGTGCAGTGGCTTGAGGATTGGGAAAAAGAATGGAACAATTTGGTCTGGCTGCTCTTAAGTCTGACTATAACCTAGCTATTGCCAAAAGTCAGATTCTGCCTATAACTCCACTACTCGGGGTGTGCGGGGGTTGGGGTGGGGTGGTATGTAGGCTGCTACTGGACTGTATGGTGAGTTCAGGGTTCACCTACTTACTCACTTTTTTTTCCATCTCAAAACAAAGCTACACAAAAAAGTCTTTCTAGGGACTTCTCTTACACAGGCCCTGGCCAGCCCCTACACTGTCTTTCATAGTAGGGAGATTGTTTTCAAATGAACTAACTTTTCCCCTTATTCAGTATTTCAGAGACAAAATAGGTGGGAACAGCATTGAACTCACACTGTGGGACGGGGTGGGGACCTGGAGCCCAGGGGTGATAAGTAAATGGTTAAAGATCACAGAGATACAGTGAAACACTCCGGTATATGATTCCAGAATTCCCCATGCCCCATAAAAAATAAAAAAGCTCTCACTATGTAGCCCTAGCCTGCCAGGAACCTGCTGTGTAACAATAGCTTGCCTTGAGCTCACAGAGGTCGGCCTGCTTCTGCCTCTTCGGTGTTGGCATTGAAAACATGTGCCACCGTGCCCAAGCAATTCAAAAATGTTTACTCTCTAACTATCATGTTTCATTGTGTCACTCCAAAAGATACAAGAAAGTTCTACCCTGCAATTCTTGCAAGCATGATGTCCAGAGGAGGCCTTTAGGGCAGGCCCTGATATGGAAAGGCTAGTGTCCTTACAAAAAGGAGGAAGTTACGAGAATAAAGGGACAGAGGTCAATTACACAGCCGAGGGCCACCTGGGTAAAGCCACTCTCTTCTGAAGGTGGTAAGAAAGGTTTCTCACGCAGAGCACTTGGAGGGACCTGCCAATACCTTGATTTCACATTTCTACCTTCTAGACCCAAGAGAAGTCTCTGCTGTTTGCTGCCACTCATGTTGTGTGACCACAATCCTAGAAAACTCATATGCCACTGAGTAATGTTGTGGATAAAATCCCGGGTAGGAATTGATACCAAGAATATTGTTGAGGGCAGTAAAAAGAGGAGGCTAGTGGCAGCTGGGAGTTTCAGGTCTACTTTACCGGTCATATTTAGTGCTCAAATTACCTTTAAAAGGGACCCAGTGTTTCATACCTCCTCTTACCCTGAGAAAAACCCTCTACCAAAGTTTTTGTTTGTTTGTTTTTTGTTTTTTCAAGACAAGGTTTCTCTCTATAGCCTTGGCTGTCCTGGACTAGCTTTGTAGCCTTGAACTCAGAGAGATCCACCTGCCTCTGCTTCCTGAGTGCTGGGATTAAAGGCGTGTGCCACCACACCCAGGAATGGGCTTTGTACCAACTTAATTTATTTACCTTTATTTTGTGTGCACTGGTGGTTTGCCTGCATGTATGTCTATGTGGGAGTGTCAGTTCTCGGAGTTACAGACAGTTGTGAGCTGCCATGTAGGTGCTGGGATTTGAACCCAGGGCCTCTGGAAGAGCAGACAGTGCCCTTAACCACTGAGCCATCTATCCAGCCCCTTCTTGCCAACTTTCAAACTTTAATTTATGGATTGATAGAAACCCAGTGTGGTTTCCACTCTACTCTTTTTAGGTGGCCCCCAGGCTTCATGGAAGGGGCCTTCTCAATCAGCAAGGCTTTACAGGGTTGAAATTCCACCACCCTCCTGAGTGGCCTCTGATGTTAGGAATTCCTGGTTAACATCTGCCCTGTGACCTCACCCTGTTACAATGACTCCATTTAACTGAGTCATTTAGTCCTGTGGACTCAGTACAGATGATAAGGGCTGGCATAGAAAACACCCGCTCAGGCTCTGGGCTGACTGTGGGCTGTGGGTTTGAGCAAATGGGTGCTTTGCAATTGACCTCAGTGTTTATCCTAGTTCTGAAAAAAAAAAAGGAGATTGTGTGCTGGCGATTTTCTGAGAATTCATTAACCATCTCCTGAGTCTGTGATGGTGTTTCTTAAGAGGCCATTAGGTGGGTTTTTTGTTGTTGTTGTTGTTGTTGTTTTGTTTTGTTTTTGTTGTTTTGTTTTGTTGTGCTTGTGCCCTAACACACAAAAAGGCCAATCCATAGGACAACCTCTCTCTCTCTCTCTCTCTCTCTCTCTCTCTCTCTCTCTCTCTCTCTCTCTCTCTTTCCCTCTCTCTCTCTCCTCTCTGTTGGCTTCACATGTCAATGGAGGCTGGTTTTTCAAAACCCACGTCTCCTGCTTGCACAATCTGGGAATAACTGTCCTGTAACTATGTTCCACTCTTTCTTGCCTCACAGCTCCTGACTAAAGCTTCATGTTTACTATGAAAAAATCTAAGAGTCTAAACAAGCCGAGGGACAGCTCTTCCTGCTCCCCAAGGCATGAGCTGAACTAAATAGAACCATACCTCAGCTGTCTTTCCAAACCGGCCATGGGGAACCAATTTGCAACCTTTGTGATCACAGAAATGCACATGCAGACGTTCCCCTGCGTGTCACGGTCCTAGCATGAAGGACATACTGTTCTTGCCTGTGTTCTGTCTTCCAAAGACAGGCAGTGCCCTCAGAGGGCTGTAGATCTAAACAACTAGCCATTGCTGAGCCCATACAGGACAGGCACACAATGCACTCTGCGTAGCCATAGAATGTCATGTTTCAAATTTCACAACACGACAAAGTGTTTATGGTCCTGCTATTAAGTGGGAATAGGAGGGCAGGGGGAGGGGTGGAAGTGGGGAGGGGGGAGCTGCTTGCAAAGCTGAGTGTACCATATGAAAACAATTATGTGAAAATTATGTATATATCCATAGAAAATCTGGAAGGCTTTTCTCCAAAATGTAAACACCGAGGGACCCCGCGGGGGCTCTAGCATACAATGCTTGGTTTGTGCACAGCACATGGGTACCCACTGGAGAGAAGAGTGGGGGCAGGCACTTTGGCACAGGCTGCCTTCCTGAAATGAGTCTTGTTTTTTCTTTTCTATTTATGAAACGGTACCATCTAGGCTGGCAACAGCCCCAACAGTTGTGGCTGACTCTAATTTCTGTTCTCTATGTTTTCCTGCATCTTTTCCAAAGCGTGTGTAGTACGTTTGTGCTCCTTTTAAAAAGGATTCATGAAATAATCAATTTTCAAAAGATAAGTACTAGACAATTGGGTAGGACTGAATCTTTGATGGTATTAAGAGTTGGTTTTATTTTTAAGGGCTCACGGTCTTGTGGTTGTTTTTAAGTCATTATCATCTAGAGATGCACACTGAGATGCGTCTGGATGGAACGGTGTGATGTCTAAGGTTGTCTTAACAATAATATAGGAGGCAATTAAGTGGGTAGACGCATATCATAAAAATTCAGGGTCACAGGTTAATTATCATTAAAGCTAAATGGTTGGAATGTGAGGGTTTATATTACTTTGTCTATTTCAGTATCGTTTACAAATTGCCATGATACAAAGCCTTAAAAAACATAAAATAAGTTTATATCATTGTAATTGTCAAGATTTTCCAGAGAAACTATATATATATATATTAGACCTCTTTACCCATAATTTTATTACTCTTTCCAAAGATTGGGTTACCCACAAATCAATGGTTAATACAAAAATATTAAATGCAAAATTCAATACGTAAACAGTTCTTGAGTTTAAAATTGTAGACTGCCTGAAATGTCATGCCATTGCTCCGTATGTAGCCCAGGACGTGAATTACCTCCTAGTCCAGCGTGTCCACGTTGTACACGCTATCCCCTGTTAGCCGTGTAGTATTAGCCGGCTTGGCTATCAGAGCAACTGTCCCAGTGCAGTGCTGCATTTAAGTAACTTTTATGTACTAGCCCATGCTACCCACAGTGTGTCTGTCATCCACCTCACTCCTTCTCATGGTGTGTGTGTTAAATCATCTCATAGCATCATCAGGAAAGAAAAGGTGACCACACTACAAACCGGTTTTTAGAGAAAGACCCTAGTCACATAACATTTACTATAATTATGCTGTTTCATTGTTTTATGTTTGTATGTATGTATGTATGTATGTATGTATGTATGTATTTATTTATTTTGGATTTTCAAGACAGGGTTTCTCTGTGTTACCCTTGGCTGTCCTGTGGTAGCTTTCTAGACCAGGCTGGCCTCGAACTCACAGCAATCCACTTGCCTCTGCCTCCTGAGGGCTGGGATTAAAGGCACGTGCCACCAGGCACGGTGTGCTGTTTAATTGTTATGTTAATATCTTACTGTGCCTCACAGATAAATTTTATCACATACATACACACATATGTATATAAACCATCAAGTTTTTTTTTCACTTATCTCTTTATTTTAACATATTTTGCATCCACAGATTTAGCCAACTGGCGATTTAAAATATTTGAGGGGGGGGGCAATTATGTCTGCAGGCTTTCAAGTGATTGCATGAGGGCCACATTAGGGAACTTTGAATAATTTATCAAAAGTCTACTGGCTAATCTCAGCCCAGAACACCCTCACAGAAACTCCCAGAATAATATTTACACACATTATTGAGGCACAGTCACTGTGGCTGAAGTGACTGTTCCCACCTTAGCTTCTGGGGGAATTGTGCATTGCCACAAGCTGCCTGAGAGTCCCCTGTGTGGGGGAGGTGGTTGATGTTCCGCTCAGTGAGGTAAATGGGAGCCACAGAGGCAGGCAGATGCCTATGAGTTCCCAGCCAGCCAGGCATACACAGAGAGACTCAAACAAACAAACAAACAAAAATGCAAACAGATAATAAAGTAAAGCACGTGCCACCTGCCCACTTCCTCCAATGACAGCTGCTAAGCCCTCTTCTTGCCACCTGGAGGACACACAAAGCCACCAAGAGCTTGGTAGGGGTTCAGCTAAAGACGGGCAAATGTGTCTCCTTAAATGGACTCAAAGCTTGATGACAGCCATCAATGATATATTTGTAGCAGGAAGAATAAGATGTAGTCTCTGGGAAATTTTAGAGTACAGAGGGACTCAAATACAGAGTTACTAGAATACTTCCAGTTATGAGTAATTTTGAAATCTAGTCCCGCCCCTGCCCCGCCCCCACCCCGCCCCCTACCTTCGACAGTTGCTGGTGACTATGTCCACCCTGCTGCTGCTTTCCCTGGTGTCATTTGCTTACATCAGAATGCAGCCTATTCAGCCTTCCAACATGAGAAAAGACCAGGAATCCTCCAGGGCGTCAGCTGTAGACTGGGACTGGCTGAGGTGCCCAGCTTCGTGAACTGAGCGGGCTTTCCAGTGTGCAGACAGCCGTTGTTGTACTAGTCGACAGGCTATAAGCCAATCCAACACACACACACACACACACACACACACACACACACACACACACACACAATCTCCAAGGGTGATGGTGCACACCTTTAATCCCAGCGCTCAGGAAGCACAAACAGGTGGATCTTTATTGAGTTTGAGGCCAGCCTAGTGTACACAGTAAGTTCCAGGCCAGTCAAGACCACATAGTGAGACCCATTCTCAAATCTCTCCTCAAAAAAAAAAAAAAAAAAAAAAAAAAAAAAAAAAAAAATCTAACAATGATTTAAGCCAAAGCACATCAAAAACTACGTTAAAATTTTATTATAATAATAATTGTAATAGTTGCACATATGCTTTAGATATGTTATTTCAGCACATACATGCTCTGGGAACCAGAGAATTTAGCATTTTCCTTTTGTTACTATTTCTTTAGGGTGGGAGGCTTTGAACTCTTTTCTTCTAGAGCTTCACAATTATATGTTTATAGGCTGATGACTTAAATAATACATGAATTGGGTTCTTTTAACCTATACTCACCCTGACCGAGGTTCAGGATGCCACAGCTTACTTCTCCCAACTGTTTTGGTATCTGTTATCCTGTTAGGACCTCATGCAGTGACCCCTGATCCTCACACCAGCTCTAACCACCTGTCTCCTCTCATCTGTCCTTTCCCGGCCTCTGGTGCTCTCTACACCCTGGGCAGATGGGCTTTAAAAACAAGCCCTAGGTGCACTGCTGGTTAGAGGACTTGTGGTGATCTTGCCATTCGTTTGCCACCGATGATGACATCCAGAGGCCACCCTTGCTCCCCGTTTTCTAAATAAGGGATTCAAACCAGTTTTCACAAAATGGGGACAGAGCCGTTTATGCTTGCAGTAGTAATTTTGTGTCTGGGCACACAGTTTTCAGGCACATAAAAGGTTCACAGACCCTACTCATGGTAGGAAGAAAGCCACTGAAATTCACATGCAAGGTTGCTCAAAACTAGAGGTGCAGCTCAAGGCACTAGGCCCAATTTGGCTTCATGCCCCTACGAAGTGAGAAAAATTAAATCTCTCTACCAGGCTTGTTGTTGTTATCGTTGTTTTGGTGTTGGTTTTTCAAGACGGGGTTTCTCTGCGTAGTCCAGGCTGTCCTGTCCTGGACTCCCTTTGTAGACCAGGCTGGCCTTGAACTCACAGAGATCCACCTGCCTCTGCCTCTGCCTCTGCCTCTGCCTCTGCCTCTGCCTCTGCCTGGGATTAAAGGTGTGTGCCACCACCACCCGGCCCATTTATTTCTAAGAAACGAATAGCCTGAGGTCAAGGAGCTGGCAGAGCCACTTGGTCTCCACACAGGCCAGGCAAGGATTCTTTCTAGCTTTGGTGGCCCAGGCTCTTCTTGGCTTAAAGTTACTGGACTGCAGTCCCTGCCCATCTTTCCACCTGCATCTGTGTGTCTCAGCTCTTCTCTGCTTCTTTTCTCAGAAGGACACTTGTCATTAGAGATAGAGACACTTGGATGGTTCAAGATGATCTGCCAGGACCCTACTTCCAAATAAGGTCACTGTGCAGGTTCTAGGGGTCAAGACTGGGGCATATGAGTTTTTTTCCCCAAAGGAAAAGTTGGGGGGGACAGTTACTCACCCTCCCTCTCTCCCCGCCCCCCTCTTCCTCCAATATCCCCTACCCTGTTCCAGTCAGCTTTGATTCCCATAGCACTTGGCATTTGGCTTTGTGTGAGTGTCTATTGTTACTTTACGTTTCATTGGAATGTAAGCTTTGTTTTCTGCTTGGCCACAGCACAAGACTCAGTACACCTAGGGCAACAGTCGGTACATAATAGTTGTTCACTACGTTCTTGCTGAATGGATCAATGTCATGAGTTATGGAGGCTCAGGGTCCCAAAAAGCTCCTGACATAGGACAGACGTCAAAAATATCTGGGATGAGATGACAGGGCTGTCAGCACACCTTTGAGGGCTCCCTGTTGGAGACAGAGACTTATTCCCTCCCGGACATTGGGAGCATCCTGACGGTTGATCCGGTGTCAAATAGTTCTTAACCTGGCAGGGATAAAAGTTCCTTCCTCCAAATTAAAGGCTTACTTTTATACAGAACTCACACTAGCCTCTTAATAAGAACTAATTAATCATCTCATTGAGGGTGCCTCCAAATCATCTCCAAAGAGCAGCTTAATGCTGGCAGTTACCCTCCAGAGTGTGGTGAGTCCAAGACACTGCAGGCATAAGCAAAGGGGAGCCCTGCTGCTGCCTACTGTGCTGCCGGTTAAGTTCTTTTGCCCAGCAAGAAGTTTGGGGTACAGGTTCTCTCTCTCTCTCTCTCTCTCTCTCTCTCTCTCTCTCTCTCTCTCTCTCTTCCTCCTCCTCCTTCCTTCTGTCCCTCTCCCTCCTTTTTTGTTTTGTTTTTCTTTCTTTTTTGTTTTGTTTTATTTTGTTTTTTTGTTTTTTGAGACAGGGTTTCTCTGTGTAGCCTCAGCTGACCCAGATTCACATTGTAGACCAGGCTGGCCTCAAAATCACAGTGATCCACCTGCCTCTGTCTCCCAAGTGCTGGGATTAAAAGTGTGTGCCACCACACCCGCTTTCCCTCTCTCTTTCCTCTTTCTCCTCCTATATGCCGGGATTACTGGTATAGAAGGCTGAGGTGGGGAAAGCACCATGAATTTAAAAATAACTTGACTACAAGTGAGTTCAAAAATAAAAACACAACTAGAAAAAGAGTATCTGGGGAAGGGGAAATTCTATAGCTCCAAGAGACATCTTCCAGGGCACAGCCTGGGCTGCAAAGTGATACCCTCTCCCACCACCATCCCCTCCTCCAAATAAAAAACTAGAAAAGCTGGTGAAAGCATAATTTAATTTTTTTTTTTTCATTTTAACTCAAAGTCAGTTTTCTGTAAGCATTGGATATACTGCCACACCATAAGGACATGTGGTGGAATGGTCAACACACCCCCACTCCTGCCTCTTTTCATAGTTGATGTTCCTTCATAAGAATGTAAAATCAGCCGGGCATGGTGGCGCACGCCTTTAATCCCAGCACTTGGGAGGCAGAGGCAAGCATATTGCTGTGAGTTCGAGGCCAGCCTGGTCTACAAAGTGAGGCCAGGACAACCAAGGCTACAGAGAAACCCTGTTTCGAAAAACAAACAAAACAAAACAAAACCAAGAATGTAAAATCTACCTTTGGCTGCTTTGAAATGCACAGTGAGCTATGGTGGTTACCCTCTCTCACTGAGCTGTGTGCTCTGTCTCTAACATTCACTCCTCCATCTCACTCAGACTGAACCATGGGATCTCTCCCTACCCATCACCACCATCACCAGCCCCCATATCTCCACAGCGCCCCTCTACTGCTGAGAAGTTAATTCTTTTAGGCTATCTCCCTGGGTCTGGCTGACTTTGCTGAACACAGTGTCCTCTAGGCTTCTCCTCATTGTTCACAGTCACAGAAATCATTCCTCTGGATCTATATCATACTTTCTTTACCATTCGCCTATTGACATCCAGAATGTTGCCACACCTTGGTTACTATGGATTCTTTCACAATGGACAGAGGATACAGACGTCCAGAACATGTTGTTAAACAGAACATTGATTTCATCATCAGTGTCTCAAGTTACAGTAAATCGCACACACATTACTCCTCTCTGGGCAATTTTGCTCATTCGTGTAACCCACCCCGCCCCTGGGGATGGTTCCAGAAACAATCCGAGAAGGCTTCTCAGAGGAGTGGCTGCCAAGCAGAATCTAAGGACCCTGGTTCACAGCCATGGGAATGTGGCTATGAATTGCAAACATGCTTCACACACAAATGTGTATGTGGCTTCTGACCCATCTGTAGAACCCTCTCAACTACTGCTCCAGTCACCCTGCTAGCAGTGGCTGGGTGGGCCTTCTAGAATGTCAGTCCATCTATTTGATGGCTAAGGTGTCTCTGGGTTTCTGGAATCTTGTGCAAACACACAAACGCTGGAGTATGAGGGAGACCAGTAGCACCGCCCTTGCCATCCCTTGGAACCAAGCCAGTTCTGCTTCCCTGCAGGCCTGCTATGACCTTCAACCTCTCCTGGTTGTGACCTTCAACCTCTCCTGGTTGTTATGCACACACTTGCTATTTCTACAAAAGAACACCTGTATCCTCTTGGAAAACTTAAGGCTTGGCACTGAAAAAAATAATCAAAGCATGTGTTCCATTTCCGGTCCTTCTTCACAGTCCTCAGGTGGAGGGGCCACACCCCCACATCCATCCAGACCTTCTAGCTCTTTCTGTTTGTGGAGGGTAAGAGGAGAGGGAAGCCAGAACTACTATGCACAAATGGCAAAGACCATGGACGCACAAGAGCGGGGAGGGGACAGCTGGGGTTGGTACCCTCAGTGGCCAGGCACATCAGCTATTTAGATGTACACAAACCTCCTCCACCTAGGCAGAGAATCTCCCCAAGGGTATCATGGCCTCCAGGCTGATCAAGGGCTAAAGTAAGTAAGGGCCCAGGAAAACCAGTGTGAGGCCTTGTGTTGATAAGACAGATTAAAATGCCATTGTGTACACCAAAGACTTAGCTGGCTGAATAGCAAGGGGCAGGGCTAGATCTTTGCCTTAAACTGAAAGAAAAAGATAAAGATAGGATCAGAGAAGAACAGAGGATAGGGAAAGAAAGACCCAGAAAGAGGACGCCTGAGAACCAGGGTTTATAAAGGCAATTCGGTCACAAGTTCTTGCTGCCATTTTAAAGGTCTAAAATAAACCCACAGTTAGTGAGAATATTTAAGCATTAAGCCTGAAACTCCCCCCATTGAGTTATGGTACATTAAAAAGAATCTGAGTTTTAGGGGAAAGCAGAGTGATTTTAGATTGAGTTGCTGCCATGTTAGAGGCACATGACCCAAAGCCAAGCCTCAGATTATTCATGTGTAGAAATGGGTATGAGGCCAAAATGCCCCACATCCAGAGTAAGCTCCAACTAAGGACTGTACAGGACACAGGTGGGCCTTCTGACCCCCTGTGGGGTTAGAAAACGAGGGCCTGGCTGGACTGCTCCCTGCAGCAGGTCAGGACACGGCATGAGAAGGACATCTCTAATGCTGGTGTCCAGCTGCAGGAGAGACTGGCCCAGGTCCTGAGCGAGCTGGGAGCTGTGAGAAAGTGCACATGGAAACAGTTTCGGAGGGAGGCCATCAGGTTCACGTGGGCAAACACTTTGCTGGTGATTGCTGGCCCCTTTAATTGGTCATCTCCTAATTACCTAGTTATGCTTCCTGGCTGGCGTGACAAAATAGCCAGTGAAAGCAACTTGAGGGAGGGGTAGGGGAGGGTTTGTTTCAGTTCTCAGTTTAAGGGTACAGTCCATCGCTGTCCTGGTGGGAAGGTGTGACAGGAGGAACAAGAGGCTGCCATTCACATGATACCCAAGAGACATGGATGCTGGGGCTTAGCTCTTTTGTCCTTTTTTTTTTTTAAGATTTATTTATTATTTATACAGTGGTCTACGTGTGCATCTGCAGGCCAGAAGAGGGCATCAGGTTACATTATAGATGGTTGTGAGGCACCGTGTGGTTGCTGGGAATTGAACTCAGGACCTTTGGAAGAGCAGCCAGCAGAAGCGCTCTTAACCTCTGAGCCATTTCTCCAGCCCACCTTTGTCCTTTTAATTCAGTCCCAGGTTTTCCTTTCTTCATTAAACCTCTCTAGAAACACCCTTAGACAACACCCAAGGTGTCTACTAGGTGGCTGTAAATCCTGTCAGGAGTCACAGACTGTGCTACAGCCCTTCGGTGCCTTGGAAGGCGGCGCGCTTTTCCATCACTTATCTCTTAATCAGTAGACGGAAAATTCAGGCCTACGCCATTTGGGTGGAGGTGCTTACGTCGTTGTCTTCAGTCAGCTTCACCGTCTCTGTGCTGAGTTCACTTCCACGAGCAGAGAGATCCCTTGTAGTGTGACTGGGATCCAAGTTGCTGTAGGGCCTGGAGAACAGCTGGGTGAGCAGACTCTGACCATTTGTACACCTGAGTATGCACAAGTGTGTTGTAATATATAAAGAAAGGCCGTCATGCAACATACATGGTACAAGGAGATTTATTTGAGGGAAGGGAAGGGGAGGGGATGTAGGGCCTGAGTGAGGCTGGAGACAGAGAGACAGTGGAAGAGCATAGGAGGACAAAGAGACCAGGAGAGACCAGAGAGCACGGGATTGTGGGAGAGTTCTTATATCCCAGAGAACCTGGCCACGTCTGGTGGCGGCGGGAGCAAGTAATGACGTCAGAAGCTGAAGGGCCCTAGGGGCGGGCTAGCGGGTGCCGGTATGTTAATGCTAACGGTATGCAACCACAGGCTCCCTCCCATGAGTACAGCTTCTGTCAGCTTGTGCAGTCTCCTTGAGTCTTCTGTGAATTAATTCATACCTAGTCTTCTGAAACGTTTCATCCTTTTAAAGACTGTATTTACATTTTGTGTGTGTGTGTGTGTATGTGTGTGTGTGTGTGTGTGTGTGTGTGTGTGTGTGTGTGTGTGTGCACGCGTGCGCACATGAGTCCAGAGGTCTAAGAAGGCCAGAAGAAAGTGACGGATCCCCTGGAAATGGAGTTACACTTGGCTGTGGGCGACCCACCATGGGTCTTGTGCAAAAGCCGCTCACACTCTTAACTGCTGAACCATCTCTCCAGCCCAGAGGCATTTCTCCTTTAAACCTGCAAGAATGTGTAATAAGATTCTATCTGGACTTGAGGAATTACACACTTTAAAAGTCACTTCAGGACCATTAATCTAGGAACACTAACCTTTTTGAATCTGTCAAGTTGTTCCATGAGCTAAGTTAAATGTGTCCTGTTCTTTCTTTGTTTAGTAAATTAACTAATCTTTTTGGCATTGCCCTTATGTTGGATGTGAAGAAAAATCACACAGTATTTATTTGTGTTTTATAGGTTTCTGACAGTTTTCAGATAGGCTTATGGACAGGTTTTTTTGTTTTTTTGTTTTTGTTTTTTTTTTAAGTGATGTTCTTTAAGTAAAGGAGGTAATTCTTCAGGAATGGAGTTGAAAGAGAAAATGTAAGTAATTGCATAGGAATGTGCCACTTAAAGAGAATAACTTCTTAATGTGGTGACACAGTGCAAGTGTATCTTATTTGCAGTGTTCTTCAAACAACTTCTGGGGTGCTCTGTGCTGTGGAATGAGATATTTGCTCCCCCCCATAAAGTGCTCCAGACACGAGTAGGACTTAACAACTGCTTTGGGCATATCCAGGACCTCGGCCTATTGAATGTGCCGCCCACACTCAGAGCAGGCCTGCCCCCTCAGTTGTGGCTTACACATCAGTCACCGCTGGAAACATCTTCACAGACACAAATCACTGACTTGTGCTTGGTGAATCACCTAGACACAAGTCAGCCTGACCGTGAGGACTAATGCCCAAGGCAGACACGGTGGCATGCGCCTGTGATCACAGTTATTGAAGAGGCAGCTTGATAACTTAGTGAGACTGTTCTCGAGTCACAGTTAAACTTAAATGAGGCTGGGGGTGTTTCTCTGTGATACAGAACTTGCTAGAAAGAATGTAAGGCCATAGGTTCTCCCCTAAATACCACCACCAGCACACCAACAAAAACAGTAAACAGCATAGATGGTCTTGAGAGATCTTATGCACATCTGTATCAGTTCCTCTGAGGCAGACAGGAACAGCAGGGCAGGAGCAAGGGTACTGAGGGATGGGAGGTGCTGAACCTCTGAGGGTCACAAGGATCTTGCAGGTAGATGAGAGAACAGAACACAGGGAACAGACCAGAACATTCTACTGTGAAGCGGTCCTGTGGGGTCAGAGCAGACTTAGTGGCGGCTCTGTGAGATTTCTCTGGAGGAGGTGCTAAGGCAGACTGCAGGAAGCAAGGGTAGACACCGAGAGCCCAGCCAGCGACCTCTATGAGGGGAGGACATGGTGGCCCAACCAACGTGGAACCGCAAAGGTGCGGAACACTGTCTCATGCCTGACGTGTTCTGGAGTAGCTTCTGTGGGATTTCTATGGATGTGATGCAGATGTGTGTATGTGTGAGAGGATCAGAGGTGCAGAAGTCGCCATTGCTGTGGGAGCAGGGGGTGCGGGGGTGGGGGACAGGGTCTTAATGCTGTGGCCCTGGTTGACCTCAAACTCACAGAGAGCTGGCTGCCTGCCTCTGCCTCCCTAGAGCTGGGACTAAAGTTGTGTATCACCATGCCTGACCCCAGGCGGAGTTGCCTTTAACTGAAACGAGAGGTTTCAGTTTGATTGTGAAGTGTTTCCCCATCAGCTCAAGTGTTTGAACACCTGACCCCCAGGTGGCTAGCGCCAGTTGGAGAGAGTGTGGAATCTTTCGAAGGTAACTTCCAGTAGGAAAAGATGCAAAGTAGGTCACGCAGTGGGCAGTGTGTTAGGGTGGGTGTCGGGGGTGGGAGTCATTCCAGTCTCTCTGTTACCTTGACTTCTGTCTGTATGCACCCAACCATCCAGGTCCTCACACAGCCTCCTCACCTTCCTCACCTTCCTCACCTTTCTCACTGGGTTATCCTGATCCCCTGCACTGATGCCACGACAAACCATGCCTCGTGTTGTTCCTACCAGGTAGTTGTCACAGCATAAGAAAAGTAACTAATGCAGGGATCATGAGGACCAGTAAACGGTCTGCGGTCTGCGAGACACTCACATAGGCACAGCAAGGAGGCAGTCGGGTAGGAGGCAAGTATCCTGGAATCTGAGAGAGGGCTCCAATGGAGTCACAGCTCCTGTAGCCGCTAGCATAGCATGGATTGTTTTTTGGTTGTTTTTTTTTTTTTTAAAGCATGGGTGTTTTAAATCTATGAGGCTCAGTCTCCAGGTTGCTATGGTAAAATGCCTCACCACAAGTAGATCACAAACCACATCATGCCGTCTTTCGCGCGGTTGACAATGGGAGTTTGAGATTAAGGTATCAGCATATTCAGTGCTTACAACCTTCACAGGCATCTTACCGTGACTCCATATAGAAGTAAGGAGCTGGGGGCTGTTGATGTGATGGTGGTCTTCTTGGGTGCCCCCAGAGGTTTCTGGATTGAAACCTTAGTTTCTAGTATGGTGGTGTTGAGAGGCGATGGGGCCCTAAAAACAGAGCCTAGTGTAAGATGACCCCATACCTGGGAGGGCTTAATGCTGACCTTGAAGAATTATTGTTTCTGTAAGAGTGGGTGGTTACTTTAAAAAGGGTCCCCCCTTTTTAAGGTCTGAGCCCCTCTTGGGTCTTTTGCTTCCTGTCTGTCATGTGATCTCTTCTTCACAAGCTGCCACTGTAGAGATGCCATCCACTTAAAGCCCCTAGCAGAGGCCAAGCAGATGTGGGTATCATGCTGTGCCAAGATGTGGCTTCAGATACTGGCGTGCAGCAAATGTGGTGAGGGAGTATATAAATGTCTTCTGGCTGTTCCATGATGTCGTGTACTCTGAGCTGCCACTGAGCCCATGCCAGCTTCCCCCTGACTTTCACATGAGTTCGCTTGTCTGGTGCAGCTATAGCTCAGAACTGCTGATAGGCGTGACTAGGTTTCAAGTCACAAGAGTAATGGTACCGTGGGTGCCTGGGAGGATACACAGCTCCCTCTCAGAGTCTGTGAGCCCTTCCCAGGGTCAAGAATTTGAAGCAGTTGCCCCATCATCTATTCCTGAACACTGGTAGAATTTGGAGCTAAAATTAGCTAGTCTAAAAATAAAAATTCCGGTACTTATCTGAGATTTGCCAGCTCAACTGACATCTACTTCTACATATTTGGACACATCTGTACAAGCGCTCAGACCTTGGGAGGCATTGGAAACCTTGGTTTCATCTGGTTTTATATATAGTTCTTGTAGAGGTATTTGGTTTTGCATGGATATCATCAGGCAGCATGTGAATGGCTGTTGGAAATAAAGCCTTTGTGCACAGAGTTCCGGTGCAGTCACCACACACACACTTAATGAAAGAACTCAGGAAGCATGAGCCACGAGAGACCAAGCATGTCTGCCACTTCACCCGTGGGTTATTCCAAGCGATTAAGCTATTTTGAGTTTGCAAGGAATTATGAGTCTCCCCACCACCCTATCTCCTGGGATCTTCAATTGTTTGCTTGTCTTGTTTTTTTTTTTTTTTTTTTTTTTAATTTACTTTATGTATATGAGCATTGCATCTGCATGTATGCCTGCAGGCCAGAAGAGAGAATCAGGTCACATTATAGATGGTTGTGAGCCACCATGTGGTTGTTGGGAATTGAACTCAGGACCTCGAGAAGAGCAAACAGTGCTTTTAACCACTGAGTCATGTTTTTGTTTGTTTATTTGGTTTTTTTTCGGTTTTTTTCCCCTTTTTTAGAAATGTTCTTATTCTATACCTGCCTTGGAACTTGCTATATAGCTCAGGCTGACCTTAAATTCATAATTCTTCTGCCTTGGCTTCCTGATTGCTGAACACAATGGTGTATACCTCTACAGGGACTACTAAGTCCCTCCCCAGACAGACGTGTATGTATCTAGGTACTAATCAAGCCTGATAGTTCACTCAGCTGGCCTCTCGCTGCCTTTGGATTGAGCACTATAATTCATTATAAGTCAATGGATTTGATGTATTACCATAACTCATTGGAAATTAAGCCCAGAGAACTGCCCAGCTTTTCTAAAGCCCTATGATTTCTGGTAGGCCATGCACTATTCAATTCAACTTCCTTTATTTATATAAGGTATCGTGGTGAAGGGCAGGCAGGTCTTTTGTTTAGCCTCTTTATGCCCTTATGAGTATTTTGCAGTCTGCCATCCCATGCTTATACATAATTATTGTACATAAAATACTACTCAGTTCAAGAAAAAGAAAAATTCATAGCAGCAGGTCCATAAATCTGTTTCTCTAGGCCAGTGACAACGCAGGGATGTGCAGGTGACATTCTACACTGCTCTTATTTAGGCATAAGAGGAAAGATAGTTGGTCAATTGGCCAGCCTTTGCCCTCTCTCTCCTCTGTCAAGCTCTGGAATTTTCTATAGGCCTTGGAGGTTTAAGAAATTCTAAGCCAGTAAAGATGTCCCTTCTACGAACTATGTCTCTGACTCCTAAAGATGTTTATTTTATTATTTAACTAACTCACACAGCTATAAAGAGAAATCAAAGAAGCCATCATTGGTGTTAGGTGGAATAACTGTGGTGGTTGGAATAGAAACGGCCCCCATAGACTCATGTGTTTGAATGTCTGGCCCATAGGGAGTGGCACTATTGGGGGGATGTGGCCTTGTTGGAGGAAGTGTGTCACTGTTGGGGCGGGCTTTTTAGGTCTCCTATGCTTAAACTGTGCCCAGTGTGGCACACAGTCTCCTTCTGCTGCCTTCTGATCAAGATGTAGAGCTCTCAGCTCCTTCTCCAGAACCATGGCAGCCCGGATGCTGCCATGGTTCCCACCATGATGAAAATGGACTAAACCTCTGAACTGTAAGCCAGTTCTAATTAAACGCTTTGCTTTATAAGAGTTGCCATGCTCATGGTGTCTCTTCACAGCAATAATACCCTAAAATAGTAATACCAGGGGCTGTGACATCCCAATTTTTATCACATGACACAACAGAAGTTCATATCTCGCTCATGCAACTGTTAAAGTAATAGTGGTACCTAGCCAGTGACTTGCCTCCCCGTTGTCTCTGTGAGTCCTGGGCTCCTTCTGAGCCATAGTTTCCACAGCCAGTATTTCCATGCAGTTTTCTTCACTTGGCTAATCGGGAGCACAGGAAAACATAGAAGTGCATGTGGCCTTTCTTAGAAGACCTATCCTAGAAATGGCATGTTAGTTCTGCTCACATCCCACTGGTATCAGCCAAGTGTCCCCATGTGGTGTCTGGCTAGCTTGGCCATGATTGGGCAACTATGTCCAAGTTGTAACTCCAGGCTCAGGAGTGGAGAAACGTGGGTTTCAGCCTGCTACACTTTGATGCCTGTGTCATGTCACATAATGGAATTCATTGAAACATACATTTTGAGCTGAGCATGGAGGCACATGCCTGTAATCTCAATACGTGCGAGGAGGAGACTAGAAAGTACCAAGTTCAAGGCCAGACTGGGTTACATAGTAAAGACCTGTCTCAAGCAAATGGAAAAAGAAAAAAAAACATATCCTGAAATGCTTCCTAGAATTGACATTTTGAATTTTAACTAATAAATATGGAATCATACTGTACATCGGACTTTATTAGCCGGATGCTGTTTGATTACCACTGTATTGATCCACACATGTCATCAGCATTCTTTGTATGTGTGTGGACAAGGTGGCTATGGGCTGGCTATAGTAGCAGCTTGGGCATTCCTGTGATGTGTCCTTTTCTGGCTACTATCAGAGACAGAGATAGAGACTTCTCAGCTGTGTCTCTAGCCAGCAGCCGCCATGCCTTGCCTTCACCACTGTAGACTCTAACCCTCTAGAACTGTAAGCCCAATTAAAACCTTAGATGTCGCCTTGGTCATGGTGTTTCATCTCATAAATAGAAAAGTAACTAATACTGGTGTGTAGTAAATATCTGAGCAATATCGGGGTTCTACTGGAGAGGACCGAACTCTTTCCTCAGTGTTAATCAGGGCTCTTTGCCTTGCAGTTATCTGATTGCTCAGTCTGCAACTATGTTGCCACATTCTTTGAAGGCCAAAAGGTCAAAGAGTGTCACATCTCTGTACATAAACAATTCGTTGCTTTTTACATGGTTACAATTTTGTTGCATTAAATTTACAATCTTTAAATATTTAAAAATACATATTTGCATCTCTAGTGTATTTATCTTTAGGATGATTCAGCTGCCTCAGAGATTAAAAACCAAGTAGAACCAGTAGCTTACAAAACAAAAATTCATTTGTACAAAGTCCTAAGGAACTAGGCCAGATAGATATGGAAGCTGAGTGATTAACAAGAACTCACACTAAGGGCTGGGCAGGTGGGGGATGGTGGGGGATGGTGGGGGGTGGGGGTGGGGGTGGGAGGGGTGGGGGTGGGAGGGGTGGGGGTGGGTGGGCGGTGGTGGTGACTGGGTGGGGGTGGGAGGGGTGGGGGTGGGTGGGCGGTGGTGGTGACTGGGTGGGGGTGGGAGGGGTGGGGGTGGGTGGGCGGTGGTGGTGGTGACTGGGTGGGGGTGGGAGGGGTGGTGGTGACTGGGTGGGGGTGGGAGGGGTGGGGGTGGGTGGGCGGTGGTGGTGGTGACTGGGTGGTGGTGGGGGGGGTGAGGGGGAGGTGGGGGTGGTCAAGGTGGTGGTGGGGGTGGTTAAAGCCCTATATCCTGAAACTGTACAACCCTGGGACAGGGATCTCTCAGAGATCAGCCCTGGCCCTGATGCACCACCACCCGTCCCCACAATTACGCCACCATTCTTGTCCATGGCACGCAAGTGCTCTGTGGCTGCGCTGCTCTCTGAGCCCTGTGCTAAGCAGTTTTTGAGCCTGGCATAAGATAAAAAGTGTCACCCAGTTAGAGAAAAAGCCCGTCGGCTATCAGTCCCTTCAAGGTGTAGCGCCCTGCCCCCAAACTAAAGCAAGTCCCTGGTGTGGGAGAGAGAATAAATCCAGCTAGGCACAGATAAGAAATCAGTGACCCACGCAAGTAAGGGAGGTGCTGATCCAACGCTAAACTAGATATAAGCTAGGCTCACTCACGAATTAAGCATTAAACACATTCAAAGAAAAAGTAAAACAAACGAAAAGCAGAAAACCCTGGAAGTTAAAAATTAACTCTAGTTATGATTGATACGTTAGGGAAATTGTCAGGTAGTCTGGTATATGCCCCGTGTCGCTGTTGCCCTGTGGTCTCCGGCTCCCAATGTTCCTGTTGGAACAGCATTTGAGCTTGTCCCAATCTGAACCTTGATGCTTTTCTTTCTCGGAAGCCTGCTTTCTACTCTCTCCCTTCTGCCCTGCCACTCACACCAAAGCTCCTCGGAGCAGGAGAAGGGAGAAGAGTAAGCGAACATAGACCAAGCAAAGGCCGGAGAGGAGAAACGTGTCTCACTGGGTGAGTCCCTCGGTGCCACACAGACAGGACTCCAGCACTGCTCGGAGTCACCGTGTGATGGAAGCCATCCCAGGGAGGCATCCTGAGGCCTGAAGCCGGAGCACTTATTATGAGGATCTCTGCCTGGCGAAGGGAATTGTGGGTAGCTAAGGACGTGTGTCTGAGCCGGCACAGTGGCAGAGCCTGTAACCCCAGAGGCTAGAGAAGCTGAGGCAGGAGGATGGTGCGTCTGAGACCAGCCTGGCGAAAGTAATGAGACCCTGTTTCAAAACAAACAAACACACAAACAAACAAACATGTAAGATTTTATTGGTGTTGTTGTTTTCAAGTACTCTGTGGTAAATCTCATCCTTGGCCTATTCCCAAGCAGAGTCTTGCTAGGCTGCCCAGACACTGAAAAGAAGTGACTCTCCCAGCTCAGCCTCCCAGGTAGCTGCAGCCACAGACCTGCACCAACAAACAGACAAAATCGTTTTTCTCCTCAGAATTGAACCACAAATTAATTTATTTTGTTTGCTTGTTGTTTTTGATTTTTTTTGTGTGTGAATATATGTGTGAGACAGGGCTTTTCTGTGTAGTCTCAGCGGTCCTGGAACTAACTCGGGAGACCAGGCTGGCCTGGAATTCACAGAGATCCACCTGCCTCTGCCTCCTGAGTGCTGGGATTAAAGGCACACACCACCACGACCGGCTCATGAATAAATTCTTTATCAAGCTAATTCTGGAAAATGAAAGCAGAGATAAGGCCTTAGTCTATTAATTACACACAAACATGAAGACAGGCAAAACCAGAAATTATGCACACATCAAACATACTCTCACACACACCCTCTCACACACAATCACTCACAGATCACAGTTACACACAGTCAGACTCACACACACACACGTACTCCACACACACAAACACACACAATGCACAGGCACACAACTAGAGGTACATGCACATACACATGCATGTATAATTTAAGTAAAATAAAGTTTAAAAACTCCTGATCCAGGGAGGGGGGAACGGGAAGATACAAGTGAGGGGATAACAACTGAGATGTAACCTGAATAAATTGTTTAAATAAAAAAGCAAAAGCAAAACAAAAAACAAAAAAACAAAAACAAAAAAACAAAGCCCCTCCTGATCCAACATAATTTTCTCTGGATTTTCTAAAGCATAAGTAAGAAATATTGAGCTGAAAAGACATCTTAAATATAGCCACACTGGACAGGGAGAAAGTATTTTCTGAACAAAGTTTCACCAATAAGACAGAAAACCTATGCGATGTGGAAAACACGAAGAACTAAACTTCATTCGGAAGTCGCTGGCCTCTACGCTAGCCAGGGCGCTAACTACGCTAGCCAGGGCGCTAACTACGCTAGCCAGGGTGCTAACTACGCTAGCCAGGGCGCTAACTACGCTAGCCAGGGCGCTAACTACGCTAGCCAGGGTACTAACTAGCAGGCTTTAATCAGCTGGCACTCCTGGGTCCTCATATGTGTAACCATGTACTTAAGACGAGAAGTGCCCAGCGCAGAAGTACATACAGCACACCCTGTACTGGGCATGCGTCTCGACCACATTTCACACGCCCAGAACAAAAGCACAGTGCAGGAGGGTGACTACAGTCTGTGGGCTCTGCCAGTTCGGCCTTCGGGTCTACATGAACACTCCTATATGAGGACCGAGTTAGTCACCCCAAGGAGTAGTCACCCCAGGGTTCTTAGGGTCAAGTCAGCCTTATTTCTTCTATGTGTCCCTCGCATGTTCTTAGTAGCCCCTCTGCTCAGTTATAAATGCAACGGGAAGGCTCTTGCCCCATACCAATGCCATGTTCCTAGACTTTTCAGCCGCAAAAACCATGAACCAAATAAACTTTTATCACTTATAAACCACCCAGGTGGTAACAATCTGTCATGGCTGCAGAAGAGTGAGCAAGGACATCAGCAAAATGACATTGAGGTTACAGAATGAAATGGTAATTTTTTTTGTTTTGTTTTGTATTTGTTTGTTTCAATTTAGGGTTTCCTGTATAACAGCCCTGGCTTTCCTGGACTCATTTTGTAGACGAGGCTGGCCTCAAACTCACAAGGATCACTGGGCGTGGTGGTGCACACCTTTAATCCCAGCACTCAGGAGGCAGAGGCAGGCGGATCTGGTCAACAAAGTGAGTTTAGAACAGCCAAGGCTACACAGAGAAACCCTGTCTCAAAAATCCAAAACAAAACAAAAAGCAAAAAAACAAAAAACCGAAACAAAACAAAAAAAACCTTACAAAGATCCACCTGACTCTGACTCCCTAGTGCTAGGATTAAAGGCGGTGCACCACCACACCCAGGTCAAAGTGGTAATTTTTTTTAATTGTAGGAGCAAAATTATGTCATAACTGGAAGACACTGTGATGCCACTAGAGACTGCTTTCTCATAATGCTATTTCTTATAACGTCACATGACATTAAAAAAAATGAAACAAAACACAAGAATCTATAGTGCCTTTGAATCTCTGTTATTTGTGTTCCATTCTTAAAATTCTACAAGAGAAAAAAATCTTGTTAGCTGAGCCAATGGGACATTCCTGAGTCTGCACACTGAGGCTGGCAGGGACAGCCACATGTTTGATCATCCCTGGCACCATCAGGCAGCTCGGGTTCTGCTTTGGCACAAGAGTCATAAAACAAGGAATTCCCCCAAACAGGAAGGTGGTTTAGATTCTGGACAATAAAACATAGGGCAAAAATCTGTCACAATGTATACATATGGAAATAACTTTTAAAGTCTCTCCTTCCGGGGCAGGAGAGATGGCTCAGCGGTTACGAGCCCTCTCCTAGCGCCACGTGGTGACTCACAACTTCTGTAACTCTGATGTCCTGCCCTGGCCACACGTACTCACACAGAGCTCTACACACAAGCAAGCAAAACACTCATACATACAAGTAGAATAAATAAATCTTTTTTTTTTTTTAATTAAAATCTTTCCACAAAAAGCATCATGTTCAGATGTTCTTATGGGCAATTTTTTGCCAAGTCATCAATTATAACATTGCTCTGAGGGTTTCTGTTCTCTATAATAATCTATGTATTAATCTGCACATTCATTAGCATCTCAGTCTCACTACTAATAAGGCCTTCTGGAGAGCCTGGCAGACACACACACACACACACACACACACACACACACACACACAGTGTGTATAGTGCTGGGCATGTATCTCATTGGCAGAGCTCTTGCCTAACATGTATAATGGCCTGGTTTGGTTCCCAGTACCATAGCCAATCAATCAGTATTTTAAAAGATGACTTTATAGACGTAACCATGATAAGATACACCTCTGGGCTATGTGTGCATTCACTGGAGACAATGAAAAGAGGACATCTGCTAAGGAGGGCCACACTTCCCTAAAAGCTTGGAATACAGGAGGCTGGCTGTTTACCCTTCCCTCAGAGCCCTGAGAAGAAGGCCTATGATGGCTCTGGGAGACTTAAGGAAGTGGGCATGTAGATAGCTCAGCAGGGAAAGACACCTGCCAATAGAACAGACAACCTGAGCTTGATCCTGGGGACCCACGTGGTGGAAGGAGAAAACCAGTGGAGCAGCTTGTCCTCTGGCCTCCACACACATGTGCCCACACACATACACATGGGCACACAAAATAAACAAACAGTAATCTAACTCATTTTCTATAGTAACTCTAGGCCTGGAACAGTGAGTGATGCATGCTTGTAATCCCAGCACCTGAGCCAGGAGGATTGCTTCAAGTTCAAGGTTAGTCTGTGCACATAGAGTTTCGGGTCAACCTCGGTAACATAGAAGACTGTCTGAAAGGAAAAAGAGAAAGAATCACCTCTAACGTGAATTCCCTAAGCCTTTGTAGACATTCTTCCCTTGAACTATATATTGGTCGAAAGAATAGCCCTTTAACTGTCTTCCTGTTAAATAACTAGAGTTTTATATATACCAGCATATAGAGGAATAGTATAAAACTCTAGTTATTTGCTCTACCAAATAAATATAAAGCAAAAATAAGCCAAGCATGGTGGCTCGTGCCTTTAATCCTAACACTCAGAAGGCAGAGGCAAGAGGATCTTTGTTAGTTCAAGGCCAGGCCAATCTACCATAGCAATTTCAAGGATAACCAGGGCTGCATAAACAGTCTCTCTCTCTCTCTCTCTCTCTCTCTCTCTCTCTCTCTCTCTCTCTCTCTCTCTCCCTCCCTCTCCCTCTCTCCACCCCCTCCATCCTTCTCATCCCCCCCACCCCCACCCCCCATCTCAAACAAAGTAAAATCACCTAAGTAAAAATGAATAATGATTCAATGAAGCCCTTAATGGAAGCGTGTATCACAGATGCACTGACTTATGGACTTACCAGAATAAACTAAGTATTTGAAGACAATATCAACGTAGAGTAAAGAAAATTAACAGTTACTCATAAAACAAGGGAGGTCAGAACGAATGCCAAGATCTTAAAACTTAGAGCCAAGGAACACAGTATGTAGATCAGAGCCCTGCTGTGCCTTAGGAGTCCATCCAGGGATTTCACTGGGAAATCCTATTAAGGAAATTTTCACTTTGGAAGCTCTTTAGTAAATGGCAGGCATTGTTTCATGGAGGAGTGGAAGTGAGAGCACAAGACCAGAAAAAGGCATTTCTCCACACTGACATTTGAGTAATCGCCCCTAGTGAATACCACTGCAGCAGCCTTTTCAGTTTCATATTGTCCTGGTCTGGATTCAAGGTCAGAGGTTTTTTTTCTTTCTTTCTTTCTTTCTTTCTTTCTTTCTTTCTTTCTTTCTTCCTTGCTTTTTTCTTTTCTTTGGTTTTTCAAGACAAGGTTTTCCTGTGTAGCCCTGGCTGTCCTGGAACTTGCTTTGTAGACCAGGCTGGCCTTGAACTCACAGTGATTTCCCCTGACTCTGCCTCTTGAGTGCTGGGATTAAAGGCCTGCACCACCACACCCAGCTCAGAGGTTTTTCTTATTACCCCCCCCCCCCAAGGGTTTCTCTGTATAACAGCTCTGGTTGTCCTGGAACTCTATTTGTAGACCAGGCTGGCCTTGAACTCACAAAGCTCCACTTGCCTCTGCTTCCAAGTGCTGGGATTAAAGGTATACACCACCACACCCATCTTTTTTCTTATACCTTATTACCCAGCTCCCATCTGGGGGCTCAGGATATAGCTCAGCTGGTAGGGTGCTCGCCTAGAGGATGTGAGGTTCTCCCTGAGCTGAGTACCACAAAAATAAGTTAAAAAAAAAAAAAGTTAAAGCAATGTTTTGCTAAATTATTCATTGCTAGAGAAAAAATTCATAAAGATGAATGCATCTTAAATGAGCAAACCAATGGTGGCAGTCTTTCTTTGTAGTTGTTTAAATTTAGTTGTTCATTCTTGGGTGGAAGGGTGAGTTGTAGCGATCAGAGGGCAATCTGTGCAAGTCAGCTCTCATTCATGGAAGCGGCAATGGAATAAAGCCTTTCCTCCCCAACTTTCCTCAGCGTGCTGTTTCATGGCAGCAATAGTAACCCTAACTAAGACGCCTTCCTGCTGAAGAAAGCCAAGCCCAACTCAGTGCTAATGGTAAATTAAGGTTTAAGCTTAACCAGGACTATTAGGAAGTCCTCATCTTAAGCAGTTTAATGTTTTCTTTCTTTTACTTCCACAAATGTCTTAACATCTTGCCAACTTCCCTCTGCGCATGCTCCACTGGGTGGCGCACTGAAGCCCCTTCTGTCCAGCGAGGGACCATGCAGGAATCTTTACCTGCTCAAACAGTCTTTAAATGTTTAACAAAACCCAGGCAATCTGGTTACTGAGCTAACAGATTTGTCTAAGTTCATGAACTTGGCATTTGTTCAAGTTGAAAGACATAGATAAGGTGGGCAAACACAGAGAGAACATTAAGATACGGCTCACCACTTAACAGCCCAAGCTGCTCCTGCAGGGGACCGAGGTTTAGTTCCCAGCACCCAAGGCCAGTGAGTGACTCAGAGCTGCCTGTAATTCCAGCTCCAGAGGATCACACACACACACACACACACACACACACACACACACACACACACACACTTACAAAATCATATCTCCAAAAGCAGGATAATGATTAAAAAAAAAATCTAAAAAAGAAAGAAAGAAAAAAAACAGAGAGAGTAGTCCCAACATGTCTCTCACACAAGTCCTGCATATGGTTGACACTGCGTGTCCCAGCGTGGCCTGTATTATTATACTCTGCCATTGAAACCAGAAACTCTTTAGATGAGGGCTACTTAGATGGTCACTTATCAACCAGCCTTAGCCCATATCAGTAGCAAGACAAAGAGTGGGCACCTAGGGGTCTAGAGAGATGGCTCAGCGGTTAAGAGCACTGACTGTTCTTCCAGAGGTCATGAGTTCAATTCCCAGCAACCACATGGTGGCTCACAACCATCTATAATGTGATCTGATGCCCCTTTCTGACCTGCAGATGTACATGCAGGCAGAGCTCTGTATACATAATGATAAGTAATAAATCTTTTTTTTTAATCATTTATTTTTATTTTATGTCCATTGATGTTTTGCCTACATGCATGTCTGTTTGAGGGTGTCAGATCTTGGAGTTACAGGCAGTTGTGGGCTGCCATGTGGGTGCTGGGAATTGAACCCCGGTCCTCTGGAAGAGCAGCCAGTGCTCTTAACCACTGAGCCATCTCTCCAGCCCCCATAAATAATACATCTTAAAAAAAAAAAGAACGGGCACCTAGAAACTGGATAGCAATTTGACATTGCTGTGATTTCTCTCTGTGCAAATCTCATTGACCAGGTCTAGGCCAGTTAAGTTCAAAAGTTGTCAGACCTGCTTGGTAAGCCAAGTGCGGAATCCAAATCTAGGCGTGCTCCATGGGTAGACCCAGGGGCATGGGAGTTTTCTGGTTTTGTTTTTTTTTTTAAAGATTTTTTTATTTATTCTGTATAAGCTGTTCTGTCGGCATGTGTGCTTACACTCCAGGAGAGGGCACCAGATCTCATTACAGATGCTTGTGAGCCACCGTGTGGCTGCTGGGAATTGAACTCAGGACCTCTGGATGAGCAGCCAGCGCTCTTAACCTCTGAGCCATCTCTCCAGCCCGACATGGGAAGTTTTAAAGTTAGTCTGTCAACTATGATATGACCATAATATAAGGCTTTATTTGTTTTGGTTACATGTTTCATGTGTGTTTCGTGTGTGTGTGTGTGTGTGTGTGTGTGTGTGTGTGTGTGTGTGTGTATGCGCACATGCCACGAGAGTTTTCTGGGGTTGGTTCTCTCCTCCATGTGGGTGCTGAGGATCCAGCAAACGCAAGTCGTCAGGCTTGACAGCAGGCCATAATCGGCTAGGCTGTCTCACCAGTACTCCTTTGTTTTGATAAGTCATTATTTTGATGGCATTCCAAGGCGACTTACTATGGCAATAAAAAAAGTAACTAAGACACAGGACAAGAGCTTTTGTGTACTCCTCGTCAGCATTTTTCTCTGACTTTCACTCATAACACGTAATTTTCTTGTGTTCGCTGATGTTCGCTTGTATGCTTCTAGTCTGTTATACCTGATCCTCAGAAACTCTGACTGACCAGAGTTGATGCTTCCCTTCTAAGTGGTTTTGTCTTTGTTTGGACCAAGAGCTGGAGACATGTACACTGTGGCCAGTGTAACTATTCTAAACACTCAACTTGGACTTCCCCTAATTACACAATTTCACATCTCAGAGCCGTCAGTTGAGATGGTATAATTTTTACGTAAGAAAAAATTTTCCATTCAATATGGTGCTAGAAAAAAATAATTTTCTTTGTAGTTTTATCTTTGTCGTCTCAGCAGCAAGATGTTAGTTCTTCTCTTCACTGACTTGCAGTTTTTGACGTTCCTGGCTTTGCTTACCATGAGCTTTTACTCTTGGAGGCTCTGAGAGGAACAGAAAGAGGTATAAGAAATACAGCCATGGCAGGGGTGGGGTGGGGAAGGCAGTTAAAAAACATGTACAACAACAACAAAAAATTAATCATGGTAAATCACTTGATTCTGCAAATGTTACATAATCAAATGATCTCTCTGTGATTAGGCATGTAGTAAGGTATATATGTAAGATAATTAGAAATACATGTTAAATATGTATTTATGATCATATAATATATAATTTGGGTAAACATTGTTGCGATGAATCTTTATTGGATATAAAAGACAGACAAGGTAGTTGATGGTTTTAGTAGGATGCCTGTCACTTATATGCCAGGAAGTAAGTAAAAGGTGGCAGTGAGAGATTGGTGGGACACATTATGGCAGCACTTTAGGGCACTCAAGGGATGCTGGGAAGTGTCTCCTTCAAGCTCATACTCCCAATGACCTTGAAGTCTTCCCACTGGACCCTACCTTCTAGAGGATCCACCACCTCCCAATAGCACACCCTTGGCATCAAGCTTTTAAGCGAATAGGCCTTTGGGGGACCCTTAAAAACTAGGGCCATGCCTGAAAGGGCTGAAGCAATTGTCTCCAAGCTGGACCTCCAGCAGTGGCTTACGAAAGCCATGGCCCTGGCACTGTTGTGTGTTAACCTTCCTTTCTTTGTAGTCTCATAGGCTGTAAACTCCGAGGACAGGTCTCTGTTTAACACTGTGACTTCCAGGCACAGTGGCATGCTCAGGGGGCAGAAGCAGGCAGATGTCTGTGAGTTTGAGACCATCATGGTCTACAAAAAGAGTCTAGGAGCCAGGAGGCCATCCGGCTCCCTGTTTAGACTGCCCAAAGATCCCTCAAAGACCTTTAACACACCCCATCCTGGGGGAGAGACTGAACTCTGGGCCCCTGAGTCCTTCACTCTGCTTTTCGGAGGGTCTTTCTCTCTGCCTGCTTTGCTGCGTGTGATGTCCTCTCCCCAAATGGAAGCCTTTCTTCACTGTTTGCTTCCGTTTTCTGCACCTGAGATTTTTTTTCCCTACTGCTAATTGTTGGACGCAAACATTTATCCTGATTTTTCATTCTTTAACTGGCAAAAGTCACAAACCTCAGGTAACAGGTGCATGGGTGGGTGAGAGGGTGGATGGGCGGATGGAAGTAGGGTCAGGCAGGGGTTTCCCTATGTGATCACTAAACTCTCCCTGCCCCCATAGAGGCTTCATGGCACAGTAGGATTTCTTACAGGTTGGAGATCATGTTATTAATTAAATTATAGCACTAGTTTGGCATCCCTTTATGTATAATATGTTAAATAAATTAAGGAGACCTGGCCAACAATAACTATAGGTTGCTGTATTAAAATAAATGGAAGACTTGTAGGTTCGGACAGAATGCTTTTCTTCTCCTTACCTGTAACATGGAGCATGTATCCTTAGGTAGGCTGGCCCTGGGGGCTTCAGCTGGGCCCGACAGCTCAGGTCTATAGACCCAGCTACTTGTGGGGCTAAAGAAAGAGAATCAAAGTCCTATCTAGGCTACAGTGTGAGTTCAAGGCCAGTCTGGTCAACTTGTTGAGTCACTCTGAAATATTTTTTTAAGTGAACACAAGGCTGGGGACAGTTCAGCAGGCAGAGGCCTTGGAGGCTCTAGATTCTATCACCAGTGGCAAAATAAACAACCACAAAAATAAATATTAGCAAACAAAACAAAACTTGAACCTTTTTATTTGAGATTTCATTGTGATTTTAAGAAATGACAGTTTTGCTCAAGATTATTAATCTATCTACTACCCACTTACATATTGGGTACCTTAAAGGTGTAAGTATGCTTCACCTTAGTGACAATAGTATTATCCTCCTGTTATTTATGAAGAGCCTTGAAAGGATGCAGTGTGCTTGAGGGCATTCAGCTAGTCAATGCCAAAGTCAGGATTCAAAGCTGGGCCCATGCATTTCCAAGGTGCAGGCTTAACCCTGCTCCCACTCCAGCCTAAGGCACGTGGGATGCATACATCTGCAGTCTTGTACTCTGCTGTGAATGGTTCTGGTCCCGAGCTAACTTCCATCCAGGCATCCCACTGGCGTCTCAAAGTCACAACTAAGCATTAACAAATTGTGTTCTCCCTAACAAATCTTCCACCTAATCGTGAAATGATGGTGCGTGCTGGCTTTCCCCCTCGGTTGTGAACAGTAGCGGCAGGAATACATCAAAGCTTTGTGGGTGACAAAGAAGGCACCTCTGATCTTTACTTCAAAGCCACCAAAGAAAAACACCTTTCCAGCCCCAGTGTGAGATTAATGTCAATCAGGCCTTTTCCTCAACCTGTCTAAACAGGTGCATGCTTTGTGAGGCTTAAAGCTTGTGAAGAAACCACACGTCTCCTCCTCTAAAGTGGTATTAAAAAAATGTTAAGAAAAATCTTAGCTAATGAACACCCTCCCCACCCGACCCCCACCCCCATATCAGGATTTCCTCAGACTGATTTTAAAGGGATGCTGAGTCCTGACCACAAACATGTCTGAATGATGTTCCTCTGCTTGGCACCACTTGGCGTTCTGTACGATCTCTGAATGACTCTCCTTCCTCTCCGGAGCACACATGGAAGCCCGCTCCCCCTTCTCCACCCCTACATCTCCTAGGAGTGTAAGGCTTGCTGGTGTCCTACAACCCCCGCAACCTGGGGAAGGTAGCCTTGCTCCTGCACCTGTCACAGGCTGAACTGATGTGTCATTTCTGTAGCCCACAGTGCTTGGTGATGCCTCACTATGAAAGCAGGGTCATCAGACGTGAGCCCTCTGAGAGGTGGGACTCTCCCACTGCTGTGCGATTAAGGGCATAATGAAATACCTTAAAATGACATGTGTGAAGCCGGCCATGGTGGGCCCCCTTTTAATCCCAGCACTCAGGAAGCAGAGGCAGGTGGATCTCTATGAGTTCACAGCCAGCCTGGTCTACTGTTACAGCTAAAGAGGCTGCAGTTTTTGGTAGGCATCCATCTTGGTACCCATCATCTGTTTGTCTCTGACTCCAGTCCCTGGAAGATAATTCCCCAGTAACCCTGATTCATTGACCGCCCCCCTACCCAAAAATGCACAGCCGTGACTATCTACTTGTTGTAATATGACTGCTATTTTGCTTATGTAGCTTGCTTATTCAGATACCCAAATATTGTTTTCAGTTGCGTTGACCACTTAACTTGGCAGGACAGAACAGTTTTTAGTTGCTTGCATAGCTATTGAAGGTCTCCATGTGGTTTTTCCCTTTAAAAAATTTTTCCCCATACCCCTCCTCTTTGACAATCTCAATTTTGACTCAGAGATTGTTCATCCTGTTAGCAGCTAGTTGATAAATATTTTAATTATAATTGGATTCAGTCTTTGGTCTTTCCAAGGGATCACAAACTCCCTGGCAATACATAGTGAAATTCCAGATCACCCAAGGCTATACAGTGAGAACCTGTCTCAAAAAAAAAAAAAAAAGTTGAATTTTAACTTGAATTTTATAATTCAGAGCCAACAAGTAGTAAAAACACTATACCTTCCCATGCACTCTGACCTCTAAAACGCTGCCATCCATAGTGGAGAAGAAACCTGAGACAAGAGGCTCACGAGTGTGAGGCTAGCCTGGCCCACATAGGAGAGAACCTGTCTTTAAAGAGCACGGGAAGATGGGCAGTGGTGACACACGCCTTTGGGAAGATGGGCAGTGGTGGCACACGCCTTTAATCCCAGCACGTGGGGGCAGAAGAAGGTAAAACTCTGAGTTTGAGGCCAGCTTGGTCTACAGAGTGAGTTGCAGGACAGCCAGGACTACAGAAAGGCCCTGTCTCAAAAGAAGAACCCCAAATTAATATACTACAATATAATTAATATAGTATTAATAGCAGTAATAATAATATAAAAGTACGGGAGAATATAAGCAAGAGCAAAATACAGATATTTCTTTTTGTATTTCATACAGAAAAGGGTGATTTCCCTTTTGTGTTAGTGGATAAAAGTGTGCTGATTTGAGGAGCTGTATTGCCTTAGATTGCCTTCATTCTTTTTTCCTTCCTTTGGTTCTTCAAAACAGTGTCTCTCTGTGTAATAGCCCTGGCTCTCCTGAACTCACACTTCGTAGACCAGGCTGGCCTTGAACTCATAGCAATCCACCTGCCTCTGCCTCCCGAGTGCTGGGATTAAAGGTGAGTGCCACCATGACCAGCCTTACCTTCATTCTTTTTAAAAATGTGTTTTATGTAAGTGCGTGTTTTCCCTGCATGTGTGTGCTGTGTGTATACCGTGTGCATGCTTGGTGCTCTTCAAGGCCAGTAGAGGGCATGAGAGCCCCTGGAACTGAAATTATGGATAGTTGTGAGTCACCGTGTGGGTGCTGAGAACCAAACCCAGGCCCTCTGTAAGAGCAATGTGTGCTCTTAACCACTGAACCCTCTCTATAACCTCCATCTTCCTCCTTAAAAAAAAAATTGATCTGTTTATTTTCATTGTATGTGCATGCATTGGTGTTCTGCCTGCATGTGTGTCTGTGTCGGATCTCTTGGAACTGGAGTTCCACAGGAGGAGGAGGAAGTGTCTCAGGTCTAAGGCATGACTATGTGAGCTTCCATGTGGGTAGTGGGAATCAAACCGGGACCCTCTGCAGGCGGAGTCACTGCTCTTACCCACTGAGCCATTTCCCCCGTTCCTCCACCTTCACTGTTTATAAACCTCATCCTAGGATCCAAATAGTGAATGCTAACAACATTGCAGCCAGGGAAGAAAATCAAGCAGGCACATGAGAAGACTGTCTGACACAGAGGACAGTTCACGTTAGCTCTTACACGTTAGTGGTCTCAGAGACAGGGAAGAGGCTGCTTCCTGCTGTGCCCCTCCTTCTGATTCCCGAGAGGAGTGATCCTCCTTCCCTGGGGAAGAAGCTGGAAGGGTCTCCTACCGGAAACCACTCTTAAAATTCCCACACTTATGGACAGTGGCCCTACCTACTTATCATCTCAAATTCTCAAATTTTCTTCTTTAGATTTATTTATCTAATGTGTGTGAGCCTACGTGCGTGTTTGTGTAGCATGTGCTTGACTGGCTCCCTTGAAGCGAGAGTTATGGATAGTTTCGAGCCACCGTGTAGGCGCCGGGAACAGAACCCAGGTCCTCTGTGGGAGCAACAAGTGATCTTAACCACCGACCCATCTCTGCAGCTCTGCAACTCAAATTTTTGTTTGTTTGTTTGTTTGTTTGCTTGTTTTTTCAAGATAGAGTTTCTCTGTGTAGCCCTGGCTGTCCTGGAACTCACTCTGTAGACCAGGCTGGCCTCAAACTCACAGAGATCTACTTGCCTCTGTCTCCCTAGTGCTAGAATTAAAGGCGTGCTTCAGCACCACTCAGCTGCAAGTCAATGTTTTAAAGTACTTGATGTCATTCTTTTTGATTCTGGCCTAAACTGCCTTTCAAAATAATAAGTGAACTTACTACGTGTGTCACACCACACAAGTGACATAACGGTGGAGCTTTCCTCGCCAATATGGCCTGTTGGTCACTTAGAATGTACTCTTGTGGAAAAGGATCTCTCAGCCGATGGTATTCTTTGGGTGATCTGGTTAGGAGCATCACTTTCACGAATGGATTAAAGTATTTATCTAGAGATTGACTCAGAGCCTGGGTGAAGACACACTGTAGTGAGACTTTTTGGTTCCTTTAAGAACACAAAAATGTTATGTGAATGGGGTTTTTTGTTTTAATCCCAGATGTAGGATACGGGGTCAGCCTCAGGTTGTCCAGAGCAGCTGACTGTGATTTGCCTCGTGCTCTAGCAGGGGCATGATTTTGCCAGCTGAAGATAGTTTATGTTTGGAATTCTGAGGACTCTTCAGAGGGTACATAAAAATGCCAGAGCCCCAAGAGTGGTGGCAACTGCTGCTCCCTCTGCTGCCGCTGCTGTTGGTGATTGCTGTTTGTTCCTCCTGCTGTTGCTGGTAGCTGTTTGCTAGATTCTGGATTCTTGCTTGCTGATTGGAGATCTCCTGCCAGTGAAGATGAAACTTGCTCCCAGGAAACCCCCTAATCAGCAGGAAGTTGTCTAACCATATCGACCATCTTTTCCCCCTCTAACTTTCTTTTTGTCCTACCTAGTCTTGGGGCATTGGGAGGGATAGGAATGGCATAAGGAGGTTAGAAAAATAACCCAGTGAAGTAGCCAAAAGTCTAGCTAGAGCACACACCTTTAATCCCCCTCTGAACGCAGAGGCAGATGGATCTCTGGGAGTGTGAGGCCAACCTGTTGTACACAGCAAGTTCCAAGCTAGGGAGGACTACCAAAAAGAAAAAGAAAAAGAAAAAAAAAAAGGGAAGAGGAACTTTAAGGGCTGGAGAGAAGGCTGAGGTAGGATGGGGCTTAAGGGTGCTTACTACTAGTATCAGACAGCTCACTGTTAACTGCAGCTCCAGGGCATCTCATCTCTGAGGGCACAAACATGTGGCATGCATTCACACAGACACACAGACACATAAGTAAAAGTAATAAAACCCTTTAAAGGAGAGACTGAGTTAGCAATTCTCCAAAACAGGACAGGCATCTTCCTTCAAGGTACCAGTCACATCCAGTGCACAGATGCCCTTGTGCCCTTACACACTCCTCTCCGTCACAAAGGAAACTGAGCAAATGTTTGTTGTAGTTAATCTATAAATATGGCCTAATAAATATTTATTGTTAGGCTAATTATTATTACAGGCTAATTATTATTAGGCTAATTATAATTATATCAGCCAATAAAAACACAGACATCTGTTATATTTTAAGAAAGCCTTGGTTCACCTGGGGCAGGGCAGATATTAATCCCCTAAACTACCTCCCATATCTCCCTGCCCCAATCCCACGCCGTCTGCTCCTAATAATTTCTATCGAGCTACTTCCCGTCCATAATCCCAAATACTTGCTAATGTTCTTCATCTGGGCCAAATCCTCCATCCATGCCGGCCATGGGCTTCTTACTCCACCTCACTGAAGGAGGCAGCCTCCTTCCTTCTCCTTCTCTTTCCCATCTCCTTCCCCAGATCCTCTCCCAGTCTCTCTGTTTACTTCCTTTCCCAAGATCCTCTCTGTCCCAAAAGCCTGTGAACTTTAGTCACACCTATTCCATTTGCCCTGCCCAGGTGTATTGGCTTTTTATTGGTCAGACAGAAATAAGTTTTTAGGCAAGGTTACAAATGTTTTGGGGTCTGCTCATTTGGGCAACAACCAGACCAACCCCCAACAAATGTTGGTACCTTTCTAGACTCCAGAACCAAGAATCAAATTAAGCCCTGTAAAATGGTTCAATTTAAGAGCGTTTCTTAGCCAGGAGTCTTGGTGCACACCTGTAATCCCAGCACTCTGGGAGGCAGAGGCAGGTGGAGCTCTGTGAGTTCGAGGCCAGCCTGATGTACAAAATGAGTCCAGGACAGCCAAGGCTACACAGAGAAACCCTGTCTAGGAAAAAAAGAGTGCATTTCTTACTTCTTATATCCATGTCCTCAGCATCAGAATTAAGGTAGCTTTTTTTTTTTTCAGAGTTAAGAGTTTTTTTTTTTTCCAAAGTTCATTAAGAGACAAGTTTAAGCGCTGGAGAGACGGCTCAGTGATTTAGAGTGCCACCTGCTCTTCCAGAGGTCCTGAGTTCAATTCCCAGCAACTGCATGGTGGTTCACAACCATCTATAATGTGATCTGATGCCCTCTTCTGGCATGAAAGTATACGTGCAGTGAGAGAGAGAGAGAGAGAGAGAGAGAGAGAGAGAGAGAGAAATTTAAGAACAAGGACAAGTGTGGTGAAGCACAATTTTGTTCTTGTTGTTGTTGTTTTGGGTTTTTTGTTTGTTTGTTATGTTTTGTTTTTGGTTGGTTGGTTGGTTGGTTGGTTGGTTGGTTGGTTGGTTTGGCTTGGGTTTTTTGGCTTTTTGTTTTTTGTTTTTTGAGACAGGGTTTCTCTGTGTAGCCTTGGCTGTCCTGGACTCACTTTGTAGACCAGGCTGGCCTCAAACTCACACCAATCCGCCTGCCTCCGCCTCCTGAGTGATGGGATTAAAGGCCTGTGCCACCACACTGGGCTCTGGTGGAGCACAGTTTTAATCCCAACATTGGAAGGCAGAGGTAGGAGGATTTCTGTGAGTTTGAGGTCAGGATGTCTGCATAATGAGTTACAGGACAGCAAGGGCTATGTAGAAAGATCCTGTCTAACAAACAAACACACAAACAACAACAACAGCAAAAACAGCGTAAGGGTTGAGAGGCACTGTGGGAAAGAATGAAGACATCCATGAGGATGTGTGGTCTTCTCAAGGGAGGGTTGACATTTTTTTCTGTTGGTATTTTGTTGAGATGGCTCTCACGCTCTAGCCCAGACTGTGCTGTAAATGGCTCTAGCACTTAGGCTATCCCAGAGCTCATAGTGACTTTCCTGCCATAGTCTGTCACCACCCACTTCAGTGTTGAGATTGCTGAGGAGGTCTCAGAGGGATCAAGCCATCCTAAAGCACATTGCCACAGGCTCTCGGCCAGCTTACTTTCTCTCTGATACAGAGGCTCAGTATGTGGCCCTGGCTAGCCTGGAACTCACTAAGTACATCTGCCTGCCTCTCCCACCTGAGTGCTGGGATTAGAGACTAACTTCCTAACTCCCCATGTCCATCCCCGTGGACACAGAAATTCTCCACGACATTATTTTTCTTTCCAACAAGTCAGCCTCATTTGATTTAGCATTGAATAATGTATTAATGTAATAATAACCAGATGCTCTTACTCATCTTACTGAAAATAGAATGCTTTCCCCCCAAACAAGTTGACTGCAAGTTAGAAGCCATCTTTTTGTTTGCATCTTAGTTTCATTACTTGAAAGGCATATTTATCTTCTTATTCAAATTTGGAAACTAGAATTTTAAAGAGCAGCTGGCCTATATTTTTTAAGATTTAGCTTCATATTAACTTGTCAGATTCCCCCCCCCCCCGCCCATGATGTCAGATTCCCCCCCCCCATGAGATAATTTCCATTTCTCATGAAATTACAGCAATAGAGATGCATTTGCAGTTACAAAATAGGTCAAGGTCATTCATGGTGTTCATTTCTTCTGCTTCTCCGTGAAAAAGGCTAAAAGCATTGCCCGTATTTTGCAGATGGAAAAGAACTAACAGGTTCCATCTTGCTCCGGGTATGACAGCAAAATCTGCTGTAGAGCCAGAAATAGAAGCCCGGGGGATTTGTGTTCCTTGTTTGATGTAGAACAGCTCTCGGCTCAAGCAGCCTCATTAAAGCATGCTATAGAAGAGTCAGATCTCTCCTGTCACTCCGCTTTCTTTAATAGAATTAAGCAGTTTGGCAGGTGTGATGGTGCATGTCTACAGTCCCAGAACTGAGTGGAAGAAGTAACATCAGGAGTTCAAGGTCATCTTCAGCTACATAGTGAGCTCCAGGTCCGCCTAGATATGAGACTCTCTTCTCAGAAACAACAAAATGGTTTATTTCTAACCAAACAGCTATTTTATCCTAATTAGCCTAACTGACCAGTCAAATATAATTCATGATACCCCTGAGTACATTGGACACTATGCATAATGGATGCTCTGTGATAATTTTAAAGAAAAAAAATCTTCAAAAATGTAAACCAGATTTAAACCCAATATAACTGAACACTGTAAAAAGGAAGCTGTGTGATGTAAGTCCATCTGGTCAACAGACAACTTCTAACATAACTGCTCCCATAGAATTCTTAATTTTAGAGGATTCTAATTTCTATCCTACAATCACCCTTAGGAGAAACACCTTCAATGGTGTGGTTATTTGAGCCAGATGTATCCAACAAATTCCAGGCATTTGAATACTTGGTTTCCACTGGGAAGGCATAGGAGGTGTGACCTTGCCAGAGGAAGTGTGTCACTGGGGGACACACTTTGAGGTTTCAAAACACTCATGCTATTTTGAGTGCCCCCTCTTAGCTTCTTGTTTGTGGTTCAAGATGTGAGCTTTCAGTGGCTGCTGTTCCAGCTGCCATGCCTGGCTGCCACCTGGTACCTCCACTGAGCCATCATTTTAGATCTGTAGGCCCCAAAAAACTCTTCTCTAAGCTTTCTTGGTCATAGTGTTTGATCATACCAAGAGAAAAGTAATGCAATGGTGTGTACCAATACAGATGGTATCAGAATGGAAAATTCCATGCTGTCTGCCTTCCATCTTGTGCCTACTTTCTTGCCATTGCAAAGTTCCTGTGTTTGTGCACATGAGTGTGCACGTGTAAAAGTGGAGCCAGGGTGACCAGTTGCTTCACTGATTGCATGTGCTTAGAACCCCTAATGTGCTCACAACTGGGTAATCAAATAGCTTTCCCAAAATGTCAGCAATACATGGGCCCTCGGGTTAAAATGAGGAGTTAAGTCATCTGACTGGGAACAAGAATTGGTGGGATAAATGGGATCAACGTTGGCTTTTTGCTTTGATTTTGTTTTAAGATAAGGTCTCTTGTAGAACCACCGGCTGACCTCAACCTCCTTATGTGGTGGAAGATGACTTTGAATTCCAGCTCCTGTATCCATCTGTAAGGTCTCATGAAGATTACAGGCACTACATTTGACTTATCTTTGTTCTTAGTTGAGACAAATTTTTGTTCAAAGAGCCAAGGGTGGCCTGGGACTCTCCACTCTACCAGTTCAGTTTTCTAAGGCCTAGGATGATGTTTTACACCAGTCCCAGTTCCAGATAACCTGCATAGAGCAGCTAAAGAGAGCATACTAAATACGTACTTCTAGCATCTAACACAGATAGCTAACGTAATGTGTCTAACATGCTTGCCTGAACATATGACGGGCATGTAAATACCAATGTTTCATTAATCTGCGTTTTATGCCACGTGCTATCATTGAACATTATTTAAGGGCCTGTTGCTGCATTAGAAGAGCCTCAGTGCTGGGCATGGTGGCGCACGCCTTTAATCCTAGCACTCAGGAGGCAGAGGCAGGTGGATCCCTGTGCGTTCGAGGCCAGCCTGTCTACAGTGCGAGTCCAGGACAGCCAAGGCTACACAGAGAAACCCTGTCTCGAAAAAAATCAAAACAAAAACAAAAACAAAAAACAAAAACAATAAACAAAAACAACCCCCCAAAACCAAAAACGAAACAAACAAACAAAAAACAGAAGAAGAACCTCAGTATGTAGCTCTGATTGGCCAGGATCTCCTTGGGTAGATCAGGCTGGCCTAAACTTGCAACAATCCTACTGCCTCGGCCTCTCAAATGATGAGATTTATATGTAGGGGTGTTCAACCGTGGCCACCTTTGTTCCTGAGGATTTTTAAATATGCTCAACCATGTTGAGTATATGCTGACAACCCCAGCACCTGCCCTGCAGCCTAGTTGATGTCATCAAACTCCACCGCACTTCAGTCACCCTGGTCCTTGGCTGGGCAGGATTTCCAGCAGCTGTTCTACGCCTGCACGGAGCACAGAGCTCCTTCCTGGCGCACGCTTGGTTGGTCTTCCCTCTACTGGAAGGGAGACCCCCTGGTTCCTCTCTTTTGCCTCATAGAGTCATTTTTGGTTTTCCACTTTGTCATCCCTTCCTCGGTCTCCTGGGGTGGCATTGACCCTCGCTATGATACCTCTTCTCATATATTTATCTTCTGTGTATTAGTGTATTGCCTGCGCATATCTATATCTGTACACTCTGTGAGTGCCTGGTACCTGAGGAAGCCAGTAGAGGGCATTAGATCCCTGGACTGGAGTTTTTGATGGTTGTGAGCCGCCATGTGGGTGCTGGGAAATGAGCCCAGGCTAAGAGCAGCCAGTGGTGCTCTTAAACCACTGAAGCATCCCTCCATTTTCGCATAATAACTCTTGCTGAGTGTTAATTTTACATCCTTAATAAGGGGTTTGAATTCATGTCTGTCCACTAAGCTATCAGTTACACAGTCAAAGGTCAGCATGCTGAACTCCTGTTTCACTGTTTACTCTCAGGCTGATTTGCAATGCTTCCACATGCTCTCTGACTGTGTAATGGACTGACACCCCAAAATAATGCTGTCACTTCTATAGAAAGAACATACCCCCCCTTAGTTTCATAACCATATGCCTCTCATTTCTGGTCTTTTTTTTTCTTTCTTTTCTTTTCTTATGTGGTATGCATGCATGTTCACAGGTGTGAGGGCTCACATATGCACATTTGTGTATAGAAGCCACAGGTTGATATAAGGTGTCCTCTTTGATAACTATCCACCATATATATTGAGGCAAGGAATGGGAGTGGGGGGCAGGAGAGATGGCTTAGCCATTAAAGCTAGGCTTACATACAAAAAGTCAAGAGACAGCATTTGTACTCAAAGCTCACTGGTCCAGTCCAGCCAGCCAGTTTGCCCTGAGGACCCTGCCTCTGCCGCCCAAGAACCAGGATTATGGGTAGGCTGTCATGCCTACGAGTACCCTGAACCCAAGATCTCCCTGTCTCCGCCCACCCCAGCGCGTTACAGGCTTGCACCATTACTACTGGTTTAAGTGATGCTGGACATGGAACCCAGAGTTTTGTGGCCTAAGAAATAGCCGCTCAGGAAGCTAGGAGGACGGGACTCAACGCCTCCCATGAGCGCAGAAGTGCGGACAGAGCAATCGCGAAGACGAGCGGAGAGCGCCAGATCCTACGCAGGGTGCTGGGTGGGAAGCTGATAGATCTGATTTTGGAGGTCTGGCTTCCAGAGAAGGTCGTTCCACACACTCCCCGACTTCTTCCTTCAGATCCAGAGCCGGAAGGGGAGAGGCAAGCTGAATATCCCTGGCAGCCAATGGCCGGGCCCGAGAACTGACTACAACACGCACAGATACCGCCCTCCGCCCCGCCCCGAGGGTCTTCTCTGGGATTGGCTGGCTGCTCGGAGATTCTCTGGGATTGGCTGTTTGTTTACGGCCCCGCCCCACGGGTTTTCCACTACAAGGTTTCCGGCCAGAGTGTGGCTTGCTTGGGGTCTCCGCGTTAGGACCACTGACTTTACAGCGTCCGTTCTGCAGGTAGGGAGGGCATCAGGACCACCCCGTGTCCCCTTGAGCTTTGCCAGCCTCGAGCTCCGGGAGGCCCGAACGGAGGAGTGGGACTCCCCCGCATCTGACGGCTGCGTTTTGCCTCCTCAGGCCCATGCGCCAGAACTGCTCCCCAGCACAGCAGGTATATTACTGGCCTAGAGCGAAAGGAATGGCCCAGACCACGAGCATGATATCTGGAGGGTTCCTGAGCTCTTGTGCTGCAGAGGCAGGAGCTGACATTCGCTGAAAAAGAAACGAAAGGAAAACACTCTCAACAGGGGCTGTGGCGTGTACGCCTTTCATCCCTGGACTCTGGAGTCAGAGGAGCCAGGTGGATCCCTGTGAGTTCAAGACCGCCTGGTTGACGGATTGAGTTCCAGGACAGCCAGGCCTACACAAACGAGAGAAAGAAAAGAAAACACCCCAAATCACCCGTTCCTGTGCCCTTTAAGGCTGACACAGAAAACCCTTAAAACCATTGCAAAAAGCCTTTGGAAGGAGTCGCAGCTGAACCAAAAGAAACTTCCATTCAGTGTAAGCACCTTGTGATGTTTTCCTCAATCATAGCTCAAGTTCTGAGTTCATACTTAACCTGCCCAACCCCCAGAACCACACAGAAAATACCCTTTTGTACTCTGATGGTTGGCCTTCAAGGCACTGGCTGACTGGGACAGTGGGGTGCACTTAGGTCTTCCCTACTTGGGGTGTTAAAATAGTTCAGGGTATTCATGGCCTCAGAATGTCTTGAATCTGTTCATGCTTTCTCTAAGGACACAAGATTGTGCAAACTGACAGCTGGTGGATTCCTGACCTTAGCTCTTCCAAACATGGCTGTGGAATCCTGCCTTCCTGGTGCACTGATCTTTTTTAAACACTGAAGTCAGCATTGCCCATTTCCATCCCCGACCTCTATTCTTCATATAAAAAATTTAGCAAGCCTAGGAACTCACTTTGCTTGCAAAGAATCTTCTTATTAAGTTCCCATCCCCTCTACTTACTCTTTAGGACACATGAAACAAAAACAACTCTGGGGGAAGCAATTGCTGTGCTCTAATGGCCTTTGTCTCTTAACTCTATCCAAGCAGTGGTGGTGCTCACCTTTAATCTGGCACTCAGGAGGCAGAGGCAGGCAGATCTCAGTGAGTTGGAGGCCAGTCTGGCTGCAGAGCAAGTTCTAGAATAGCCGGATAGCCAGGCTACGTAGAGGAACTTTGTCTGGAATCATTCCCATGCCCCAGCCAAAATATATATATAACTTTTGTCTTATGTAGCCCAGGCTAGCCTTGAACTCCTATTTCTTTTGCCTTCACCTCCCAAGTGCTGGGATTATAGGCATATACCACCATACCCAGCAGAACATAGCTTTTTTTTTTTTTTTTTTTAATTTATTTTTAATTTTTTTAAAAATTAATTTATTCTTGTTACATCTCAATATTTATCCCATCCCTTGTATCCTCCCATTCCTCCCCCCGCATTTTCCCATTATTCCCCTCCCCTATGATTGTTCCTGAGGGGGATCACCTCCCCCTATATATTCTCATAGGGTATCAAGTCTCTTCTTGGCTACCTGCTGTCCTTCCTCTGAGTGCCACCAGGTCTCCCCCTCCAGGGGACATGGTCAAATGTGAGGCACCAGAGTACGTGAGAAAGTCATATCACACTCTCCACTCAACTGTGGAGAATATTCTGACCATTGGCTAGATCTGGGAAGGGGTTTAAAGTTTACCTCCTGTATTGTCCTTGGCTGGTGCCTTAGTTTGAGCGGGACCCCTGGGCCAGAACATAGCTTTTTAAAGCAAGTTTTGGAAGCCAAGAGTAGTAGCACATACTTGTACTCCCTGCACTGCAAATTTGAGACTAACCTCAGTTACATAATGAGCACAGGACTATCCTGGGCTATATATGGTAGCAAGAGCAAATAGTGCCACATAATAGCTTGCTGTAGACAGGAATTGGGCTGGGGATGTGACTCAGTGGCTGAGCGCTCACTTCACCTGGATAGGCTAGCCTTGGGCTTGGTCCCCAGCACTGAAAAACAGTTAGAAAGAGTTGTTATACTTGAAGCATATTTTCAATGTGTGGTCTTTGCTGACGGTCTCTGCCATCTGTTCCCTCCAAATGCTCAAATAGGTATCCATTACTGTTCAGAAGAACACACGTTAACTCCCACCTGGCAGGACTCCTACAAGGTACTGCTAACCACCTACACTGGCATCAAAATGAAACCCCTGTACTCAGGGCAGCCAAGCTAAGGACAGGTCATCTTTTGATAATCAGAAGGGACTCCCCATGCGTTAAACTAACCCTTCCTAGCATCTTCTCACAGACTCCAGTACTAAATTACACCATGAAATAGTCTTTATCTCAAAACCAAGTACTCCATCCCCATATATTTGAGGGACCTCCCTTCCCTGACCTTGAAATTTCTTTGATACCCATTTCTAGATCTGTCACTCTTAAATATAAGACTGTTGTACCAGTCAGTTTTTTGTTGGTGGTGGTGGTTTTTGGTTTTGTTAACTTGACATCTGGAAAAAGAGAAATGCCAGTATCAAATTGGCCTGTAGACAAGTCAGCGAGCAATTTTCTTTCTTTTTTTTAATACTTTAATAATTTATTCATATTACATCTCAGTTGTTAGCCCATCCCTTGTATCCTCCTAGTCCTCCCTCCCGCTTTCCCCCTACTCCCCTCTCCTATGTCTGTGACTGAGGGGGACCTCCTCCCCCTGTATATGCTCATAGGGTATCAAGTCTCTTCTTGGTAGCCTGCTATCCTTCCTCTGAGTGCCACCAGGCCTCCCCATCCAGGGGATGTGGTCAAAAAATGGGGCACCAGAGTTCCTGTGAAAGTCAGACCCCACTCTCCACTCAATGGTGGAGAATGTACTGTCCATCGGCTAGATCTGGTTCCGGGTTTGAAGTTTACTGCCCGTATTGTCCTTGGCTGGTTCCATAGTTTGAGCCGGACCCCTGGGCCCAGATCCACCCATCATAATGTTCTTCTTGTAGGTTTCTAGGACCCTCTGGATCCTTCTATTTTCCCATTCTTCCATGCTACTCTCACCTAACGTCCCAAATGGATGTCCTCCCCTCTGACCCACTTTCCTGGTAAGTGAAGATTTTCGTGGGACGTGCCCCTTGGCCTAGTGTCTAGATATAAGTGAGTATATACCATGTGAGTCTTTCTGCTTCTGGGTTAACTCACTCATTATGATCATTTCTAGTTCAATCCATTTGTCCACAAATTTCAGGTATTCCTTGGTTTTAATAGCTGAGTAGTATTCCATAGTGTAAATGTGCCATAGTTTCTTTATCCATTCTTCTACTGAGGGACACTTAGGCTGTTTCCATGTTCTGGCTATTATGAATAATGCCACTATGAACATGGTTGAGCATATGTCCCTGTTGTGTGGTGGAGTATTTTCTGGCCACAGTTTCAGAGGGCTAGTTCACAAATGTCAAGTCAAGGCGGTAGGCAGGCAGGCATGGTGCTGAAGCAGTAGCTAAGGGCCTACTTACATCCTGATGATCTTCACGTTGAAAGAGAGAAGAGAAGGAGGAGGAGGGAGAGACAAAAGGAGAGGGAGCACTAACTGGGAATGGCATGGGCTTTTGAAACCTCCAAGTCCACTCTCGGTGACAAAACTCCAACAAGCTACACCTCCTAATCCTTCTCAAATAGTTCTGCGAACTTTGGAACAAGCATTCAAACATTTGAGCTGATAAGGGCCATTCTCAGTCAAATCACCACAATCGTATTAAAAATGATGATAGTGGTGGTGGTAATGATGGTTGTGGTGGTGATGATGGTGGTAATGATGGTCGTGGTGGTGATGGTGGTGGTGATGATGATGGTTGTGGTGGTGATGGTGGTGGTGGTGGTGATGGTGGTGGTGATGATGGTGGTGGTGGTGATGGTGGTGGTGGTGATGGTGGTGATGATGTGTTGTTGGTGGTGGTGATGGTGGTGGTGATGGTGGTGGTGGTGATGGTGGTGATGGTGGTGGTGGTGGTGATGATGGTGGTGGTTGTGGTGATGATGGTGGTGATGGTGGTGGTGGTGATGGTGGTGATGATGTTGTTGTTGTTGGTGATGGTGGTGGTGATGATGGTGATGGTGGTGGTGATGGTGGTGGTGGTGATGGTGGTGATGGTGATGGTGATAATGATGAATCAAGCTGACTGAGCCATGGGAAGCAAGTTGGTAAACAGTATTCCACCATGGTTCTTGCCTATCTAGATTCCTGTCCTTCATGAATTCCTGCTCCCATCAGTGCTGGACCATGCTAGAGATGTAAAGACCAAATAAATCCTTTTCTCTCCAAGTTGCTTTTGGTCACAGTCTTTATCACAGTAGCAGGAAACTAAGACAGCCATGTTACTGTGAATTTTGCCTGGCTTTGGTCTTAGAGCCCCGCAGAGACACACAGGGAATAGAGATGTGTGAAGTACAATTTAACTACTAACAAAGGTCACAGAAGCGTCAGATGCCAACCTTGTGTCTCATGGTACCGCACTGCTCTGGTCTCTTTAATTTATGCATAAAAAGTCATATAAAGATCTCAAGCCAATGATCTGGAGAATGTGGACTTGGCTATGTGAGACCTTTCTAGCAACTATCCCTGTAGGAGAAAATGCAGGCGCAAGCTGGCAGCTAGCCTGCCTAGCACACTGCACTTTTAAATAAGAAGCATGGCACACCGTGCTCTGAGTATTCCCGGCAGTCAGAACACTGCCTTCTGAAGATGCTGAGTGGTCAGTAGCTGGCCTGGTGAGTCTGCTCTCGCCATGTCACATTTAATGTGCTTCCTCCACATAGAGACTCTGGTGGGTCTGTCCAGTCTGAGGTAATGTGTTAGCCAATCACAGCCGCTAGCCTTCCACTATACAAATAGCTGTTCACGTGCAATGCTCCGGAGTAGCTCATCTCTGTGCCCTTTGCTGACCCCTCGCCATTGCAGTCTTGTCAGGGGACACCCTGGTAATGACTCCAAAGGCATGCCTCGCCTTCCTGCAGAGCAGATGGTAAACTTGAACTCCTTCATGGAGCACTGTTTAGATGCAGCCAACAACTCAAGACAGTCTACCTGTGTGCCACAGACTCATTCAGCAATGTGGGCCCTTTTCTCAAGTTTGAGGATGTAGCCTCTAGCAAAGGTCGATCTGAATATTTCCAAGTGCATCTGTCCTCCTGGTCTGTGCGCTGTGCACACTGAGCAGGCAACTGGGAATTGCTTCTGCAGCTGTCGGTAAGTGGCACTGCCTCTATGTACATAAGAAGTAATGTCTAATCCACCGTGTAGGAATGACCAGATCAATGCCCAACATCAAATAAAAGCGGTGCCTTCGTTTAATCAGACTGACCTGCTTCCACGAACATGGGCCTGTGTAATTCTCTTTGATCTTGTGAGCTTTTTTTCAACTTTGTTGTTATCTGTGTTCTTGTCTTCCATGGCTCTAACTCCTGACCTTTCACCCAAATCTTGTCTGGGCAGCTAGCTGTTTGTCAGTGAAACTTCATGTCAGTTTTCAAATGCACCAGTGAAGGGCCTGACAGCCCACCAGCAAGGCCTGACACTCCACCAGCAAGGCCTGACAGCCCACCAGCAAGGCCTGACACTCCACCAGCAAGGCCTGACACTCCACCAGCAAGGCCTGACACCCTACCAGCAAGGCCTGACACTCCACCAGCAAGGCCTGACACTCCACCAGCAAGGCCTGACACTCCACCAGCAAGGCCTGACACTCCACCAGCAAGGCCTGACACCATACCAGCAAGGCCTGACACCCCACCAGCATGCCCTGATAGCACACCAGCATGGCCTGACAGCCCACTAGCATTGCCTGACAGCCCATCAGCATCACCTGACAGCTCATGGCCTGACAGCCCACCAGCATCACCTGACAGCTCATGGCCTGACAGCCCACCAGCATGGCCTCACAACTACTAAGTTTGGACATCTGAGCAAACAGCAGCCGCAGGGAAAAGTGTCATCTAAGCTGCCCTTTGGTGAGCAGTGCAGACCTTTCTGAAGATTGAGCTGCCACAACCCCCTGCAAGGGAAGGGAAGAGGCTGAGCCTGAGGGCCTCCCAAGGTATCTTACACACACACACACACACCACCACCACCACCACCACCACCACCACCACCCTGGCATTTATACCCTCTCAGAGTCTTCCAAATTAAACTAGCTGCACTACCTCTGCATGAAGCAATTACAGTTAACAGATGGGGATATACTAAGACAGCCCATATCCCACACATGAGATTTTAAAAAAATACATATTTACAAACCATAGCTTTTAATGCTGGATGTGAATGGTACATGTCCAAGCAGTGCTGTGATGCCAAGCTCTCAGCTCAGAGAGGGGATGCTGCCCGTGGAATGGTAAAAGGTCTGTGGGAAGATGGGGAGTGCTCATGAAGTAGCCCAAGTGGTTATTTAGATAGAGGAAACGAGAGCGTGCTGGGCTTATTGTTTCTTCTGTTTATACGGCTTTGCAAGCTGTGGGAAATGGTTCCAGAACCCCCAAAGATGGACATGAAAGGCATTTTTAATATTTAAAATTCAACTTTTGAAAATGATATATATATGTATACATACATACATATAATTCTATTTTTATGTGTATGTAAGGCATCACATGCATACAGTGCCCTCAGAGGCCAGAAAGACATCATTGGCTTCCTGGAACTGAAATGACACAGACCATTGTGAGTGGCCATGTAGGTGCCAGGAACCAAACCTAGGTCCTCTGAAAGAGCAGCCAGTACTCTTGACCTCCAAGCCGTCTTCCAATCCCAACACTTAGCTTTCATGATGGGGCTGGGGTATCTTTTAATATGTATGCATCAGAAGAGACTCAAGGTACACTGGTCGACAAGTTTGTTAGCCAGCTCTCAGGTCTCAGGCATTTTAGCCTTCTATTTCCATCTGCATAGGGAAGATCTGTTATTCAGTCTGTCAGGATGGGGTCCCAGATGGATGGATGCGCGTGCGCGCGTGTACACACACACACACACACACACACACACACACACACACACACACACACTTTTTGTCCTTTAATTCTGTCCTTTGATACATTTGCCTAAATTCTTCTAGCTTTGGCCTTTCAGAATTCTTTAAAGTTTATTCCTAGGTGCTTATGACATGATGTTGACCTTCTTGGTTTTGTTTTTTTGTTGTTGGTGATGGTGGTGGGTTTTTTGTTTTGTTTTTGTTTTTGTTTGAGACAGGGTTTCTCTGTGTAGTCCTGGCTGTCCTAGACTTGCTTTGTAGACCAGGCTGGCCTTGAACTCACAGAGATCTGCCTGCCTCTGCCTCGCTGCATGCTGGGATGTTTTGGGGGTTCAGCACACATTCTCTAGTACTTCCAGGCTCATCTTGTATTTTTCCTGCACATCACCACCACAAACACCACCACCACCATCACCACCACCACCATCACCACCACCACACCACCACCACCACCACCACCACCATCCCACCCACCACCATCACCACCACAAGCACCACCACCAGCACCACCACCACCACAGCACCACCCCATCACCACCATCAGCACCACCAGCACACCACCACCACCATCACCACCACCACCATCACCAGACCACACCCACCACCACCCACACACCACCACCACCACCACCACCACACCACACCACCATCACCACGACCACCCCACCACCACCATCACCACCACCACCACCACCACCATCACCACCACCACCATCACCACTACCACCATCACCACCACCATCACCACCACTACCACCATCACCACCACCACCACCACCACCATCACCACCACCACCACCATCACCATCACCACCATCACCACCACCACCATCACCACCACCACCATCACCACTACCACCATCACCACCACCATCACCACCACTACCACCATCACCACCACCACCACCACCATCACCACCACCATCACCACCACCACCATCACCACCACAAGCACCACCACCACCATCACCACCATCACCACCACCACCACCACCACCATCACCACCACCATCATCACCACCACCATCACCACCACCATCACCACCACCACCATCACCACCACCACCACCACCACCATCACCACCACCATCACCACCACCACCACCATCACCACCACCATCACCACCACCACCACCATCACCACCACCATCACCACCACCACCACCACTACCACCACCAAGGAAACCATGGTCTTTGCCGCCCCCCTCCCCACAACCTCCCAAGTTTTTCAAAAACAAGATCTGGGCATGAATGCTGTCAGTATTTGCACTGGTCAGGTATCCATTTTCCCATGTGTTACATCCCTCATGGACACAGATGTACAAAACAAATCCTTGTATACACAGATACTGCATATCTAGAATGCTTTAAATTAGGCCGGTCACACTGATATCCCCAACCCTCAAGGCAGCACAGTGGCATTCATTCTTACCCCTTACTATTTGCAGCTTCTTGTCTGTGACGGTCAGCCCCATCGCCTGAAATGTATTAACTTCAGTCATCAGTGCTTAGAGCTCTATGAGGTGCAACCTACGCTGTTCTCCTATGCAAAATGAAAGTCCTAGCTCCCAGAGTTGCCTGTCTCTTCAGCTGTACAGGATCTGCTCTAAGTGCTGTCTTCAAGAGTTAAGAAGGATGAGCCCACAGAGTGAGATTGGGTCTCAAAAAGCAGAAACAATGTTTAGATCAAAGGCTGAAACCATCGTGTGGCACTCTGTAGTCTGTTCTGCTTGAAAGGACAGGGCAGGAGAATGGCAAGTTCAAAGCCTACCTGTAAAGAGTCAGCTCAAGGGCAGCCTGTGCAGCTTAGTGCCACTTTTGTCTTCAGAACGTAGGAAGAAGGCTAGGGAAAGAGTGAATGCCTGGATTCTATCCCCAACACCTCGAGAGAATAAAAGGTAAGTGTGATATCAGATTCACATATGTGCATGCATAATCGCTTCTTTTAAAATTGAGTCAGTATTTTTGGAAGTTGGATGATCCAGGTGCAAAGTAGGACCAATAAACAAACAAACAAACTCAGTTAATTCACTTTGAGATGGTTTCCTTTAATTTTTTAAAATTATTTTTTATGTGTGTGTGCTTTGCCTGCAATGTGTGTCTGTGTGCACTGTGTGTGCCTGGTATCCAGGCGGCCAGAAGAGAGTGTCAAATCCACTGAGATGGAAGTTCCAATCGGCCAGGTGAGAGCTGGGAATTAAACCTGGGTCCTCTGGGAGAGCAGCCAGGATACTTATTTTTCTTTCCTTTTCCTTTCTTTTCTACCACAGAGCCATTTCTCCAGCCTTCTCTGTGTTCAGCTGTAATGCTACATAGATGCAGTGACTACTGGAGAGTAGATAAGTTTGGCTATTCTGGCTACTCCGCATGTAGCCATCTTAAGCAGCAGGCAGAGAAAGCAGTTTCATTATTCCCTCACAACAGCTCTGTAACTCCTGATTTATTATCAAGACCATGATGTCTGCAAAATAAAAGGTGAAGAAAGCGACCCATCCATAAACACATTGTATACATTGTTACACAAGAAAGGCACACTAAAGTAATTGTCTCACGAAACGGGGGTTGGGGGGGTGATATTTTCTGTCTTCCCAAGCAAATGCTGTTCTGATTGACTTTTGAGATCTTTGTGAGGACCTGATTCTGTATCAATTTCACTGATTACGTATATCTACAGGTAACCCAATGCCTTCGAACCATGGGACACTGGGGCCTTGTCCCAGTGTCACTCGTGATGTGCACAATGGGGCATCTGGGTGAGGGGTGTGTGCAACCTCTATAGTGTTTTTGCCAGTTTCCATGAAACTATAATTCACAATAAAATTTTTTTAAAGTGACATTTAAAGCTTTCAATTAAACGTAAATGGGTTTATATTAAAACTGAATTGCCTTAAATTTTTTCTGTATTATGGTGATATTAAATCCTCAAGTGAGATCACATTAGTTGCCCCATGCCGTTCTCTTTGGCTGAGTAATTTTACTCAGAGTGCATCTTTAAGGAAATGTTCTATCCTCTCAAGCCTTTCTAATAATAGAAAAGTGTCTTCCCAGTGAAGAATCTACAAGGATGTTCAGAGAAGCTGAACTCACACTTAAACAAAGGTCAGTGATCCCGATGACTTCCCATCCCCTGACTTCTTTCCCCTGCTGTACTTAGCTGGCAGGGGCAGCCTGGTTGGCCTCCGGCTGGCAGCTATTCCTGACCTGCCCCTGAGCATGGCAGGCATTTAATAACCAAATACAGAACCAGGCTCCTTTTCAAGTTCAGGATTATAAACCCAAGGTAGAGTTTTCCTGCCTGCCTCACAATTCTAGTCTGCACTCTGCAAAGTTATGGTGATAGCCCGGATGGTGGCACATGCCTATAAGCTCAGCCCTTACAACTGGAGTCACAAGGATCAAGGGTACAAGGTCATCTTTAGTTATAAGGCGAATTTGAGGCCACCCCAGGTTCTGTGAGACCCTGTCTCAAAAATCTAAGAAGCAAGCAAACGAACAACAGCCCCGCCCCCAAAAAAAATCACTGTAATTCTCTGTCTTTCTCAGAATATTCTTAGGCCACTTCGTTTACATTTTCATCAGAAGAGCTTGCCTCACATTTCACTGAGCAGTAGAAGCAATTAGATTATCCTCCTCGCTTCAACCTCCCCCGTTCCTCCCCCCACTGTCTTCTCTCTTTCCATGAAGTACCCTTCAGCATCCCAGCATTCTCACCTCCTAGTCACCTACAACATCGTCATCGAAGCTTCGGCTGATGGAATTGCTCATCAAAACTCTCATGGCTTCCATCTTGCCAAATGATCTTCCTGAGATTTTTTTCCCAGTTGTATTTTTATTCGTGTGTGTGCACATCTGTATGCCACAAGTACGTGGGTTCCCATCAAGGCCAGGAGAGGGTTTCAGCTCTCGAGGGCTGGAGTTGAAAGCCCTTGTTAGCCACCTGACATAGGCACTAGGCAGTGAACCAGGTTCTCTGCAAGAGAACCAAGCACTCTTAAGCCCCCTATAAAGTTCTTAGCTGAACTTATAGCCCCATTCTGCACAGTTGGCCACTCTTTCCAGATGCCTCCCTCAGTCACACTGTGAGTATTCTGTGTCCACTTGCTTGGGTTTAGGGACACCCTGGAAATATTTCAAGCATTCTGCATGTTCCTATACGAACAGTTTTCGGCTGATATTAACATTTGAATCTGCAGGCAGCACAGTTAAAGCAGGGATGTGTCTGCTATGGAAAGACCTCAGCCAAGTCACCGAAGGCCCGACTAGAACAAAAGCACTCACGGAGTCCTTAGCATACGCTCCACATATTCTAGGTGCTAGACACAGACATCAGGCAAAACACCCTCTAGTAGTCTGTCACAAAGGGATAATTCTCACAGAAACAGCACCTTGCAATGTGCTAGAGTGAGAACAAGTGGATCATGTGAGTGGGGTCACTGTGATTGCAGACAGCAGGGCAAAATGATCCAGTGACGGCTCTGTTGAGAGACTTTCCTGAGAGAGAGAGAGAGAGAGAGAGAGAGAGAGAGAGAGAGAGAGAGAGAGAGAGAGAGAGAGAGAGAGAGAGAGAGAGAGAGAGAGAGAGAGAGAGAGAGAGAGACTTTCCTGCTGCCTACTGGAGTTTTTACCTAATACTTGGGATTCAGTTAACTTGCTAAAGGTGAGTATGTGAATAATGGAGCCTTGTCTCTTGAGGTTCTGAGAGTGTGTCCTGAATATCAAGTGTTGGTGGTGACTGCCATACAGAAAAACGTGGAATATCTTTGTCTGCTTTAAATGCAGAGCTTGCATATGGCTTCTAGAAGGAAGAACCATTTAAGCTGAGATCGGAAGTATAAAAAGGATCCCATCTTGTGAGGTGGGATCAGGAGGAATATTAGAGGCAGAGGGACCAGCTAGCTGGCTCTGGGGAGGTGAGTGGTCACGCGGGGCCTTGTAGGCCTGCCTAGGGATTTGGATTTTATTTACGCAGGATGGGGAGGTAATTTGGAGTGTGACGTGATAAGAGTTGTCATGGTCTTATTAATAACTCTGAAAGGATCTTGCCCTGCCAGGCTGCAAGATGGGTTTCCAGGAAAGCAAGAAACCAGGGAGAGGAGCTAACTAGAGGGAAGGCCACTTAGAAGTTTGAAGACTCTGCAAGGAAATCTGTGTGTGGGGATGGTGGGGGGTGGGGAGGGTGGGAGGGTTGTTTGTTTTACTTGGGGAGGGGTTGGTTTTGTTTTCGTGTATGAGTGTGCTTCCCTATATTGTGGTGTGTGGTTTGTGGTGTTTGTGTGGTGGGTAGTGGGATTTCATATGCCCTCCCTGCTTATTCTCTTGAGCCGAGAGGCTCTCACTGAACCCAGGGCTCACCATCGTGTATTATATGTTGGTCAGGCCCGCCACCAGCTGCCCTTCTGTTCCCACTCCCCTACCAGCCCTGGGCTTAGGGGCACATACAGCTATTCCTGGTTTGGAGTGCTGGTAATCAGACTCAGGTCCTCACACAGGGGCACTAAGTGTTCTGAGCCTATTAAATAAGTCATCTCCTAGACCCTATCATGCACTCTTTTTTTTTTTTTTTTTTTTTTTTTTTTTGGCTGTCTTTTGTTTGTTTGTTTGTTTGTTCAAGACAGAGTTTCTCTGTCTGGACTCACTTTGTCCAGATTCACTGGCTGTCCTGGACTCATTTTGTAGACCACACTGGCCTCCAGCTCACAGCAATCTCCCTGCCCCTGTCTCCTGAGTACTGGGATTACAGGCATGTGTCACCACGCCTGGCAACATCATGAACTCTTTAAGAATTGTTTTTAACTACATTGATTTGTGTGTCCGTGCATGTGCAGACATGTGCAGAGAACTGACGATGAATAATAGGGTCAGCTTCCTCCTTTCATCGTGTGAGAACTGGGGGTCAAACTCAGGTCTTCAGGCTCAAAGGCTGCTACCTTTACCAATTGAGCCACCTTGACAGCCCTTCATATATCCTTATTGGTTATTTTGTTCCCATTTACAGATAATTAAAATTATAACGTACCTGACTCAGATCCTCCACTATCTTTCTATTGATTTCCTCAAAGTGGGTAAAAATTTACTTTCTTCCACTGTGTTATAGAAATGGCTTCTGCTGGGCATGTAGCACACACCTTTAATTTTTATTTATTTATTTATTTTCTGAGACAAGGTTTCTCGGGTGTAGCCTTTAATTCCAGCAGGGGCAGGTGAATCGCTGTGGCTCCCAGGCCAGCCAGGAACCTGGCTGAAAACAAACAAACATAAAACCCTCAAAACAATCATTCCCTAATAGTTCTCCATTAATTTAAGCCTTGTTTTACTCTCATTTAAAGCTTGGAACAATGTAGCAGTGTGTGTTTCTACATTTTAATGTACTATAGTAAAATTTTATGAAACCACTGAAATTTTCTAATTGCTGCATAATTGGCTCTAAAAACTAATAATAGCCCTTCTTTGGCATATATTCTTTTATATTCAAATTCACTTATATTTTTGTAGGATATTTCCCTCAGAGTACTGTGGTTCAGTCACAGGCTCTACTGAACGCTAGGCAAGTCTCTACACCAGCTATGTATCTCACCCTTTCTTATGAATTTTTTGTAGACATCTTATTTATAGTTATATTTAGCAACCATTCTATTAACACACCACTTTTATATGCATTCATGTAATTATAGGATAAACAGGCATATAAAATATTTAGTATTAGGCTTTAGACTTTACATGCATCCAGCCATTCAGTGTCTTTCTCTCTTTCCCTTCATCTTTGTACCATCCACAGTCTCTGGTGGTGTGAATAGCAATGGCCCCAATAGACTCATGTGTCTGAATACTTGGCCAGTAGAGAGTGGCACTGTTAGGATGTGTGGCCTTGCTGGAGTAGGTGTCCCTTGCTGGAGGAAGTGTGTCACTTTGGAGGCGGGCTTTGGCGCCTCAGAAGCTCAAGCCAGTTCTCGCCCTGCTAGTGCAGATGTAGAGCGCTCTCTCTCTCTCTCTCTCTCTCTCTCTCTCTCTCTCTCTCTCTCAGCTCCTTCTCCCCCACCAGGGCTGCCTGCACACTGCCATGGACTCTGAAATTATAAATTGGCCCCCACTAAATGATTGCCTTTTAAGAGTTGCATTGGTCACTGCTCACAGTGGTGCATGCCTTTAATCCTAGCGCTCGGGCAGATTTCTGTGAGTTCAAGACCAGCCTGGTCTATAGAGAGTTCTAGGGCAGACAGGGCTACACAAAGAAACCCTGTCTCGATAAATAAATAAATAAAATTTTTTAAAAAAAAAAAAAAAAAAGGAAAGGAAAAAGAGTTGCAGTGGTCATGGTGTCTCGTCACAGCAACAGAAACCCTAAGACAGTCTCGTCCTGAAGTCTGCCAAAGGCAAGAAGTAATGCCCCTTGCCATCAGTTCCCTTCTCAAGGATGCCCGCTAATGAATCTCAAAGCTAGCTCTCACATGGCATTTGCTGTGTGGCAGGGACTGTTCTGCCTTAAGATAAAGCAGCAGCAAGTACTAATTGTGTTAGAATTCATCTTTAGTGCTGAAATTAATATGTCTAGAGCCGCATTACTTAAGTTTGTTCTGGGGCTGGAGAGGTGGCTCAGCGGTTAAAAGCACCGACTTCTCTCCCAGAGGTCCTGGCTTCAATTCCCAGCAACCGCATGGTGCCTCCCAACCATCTATAATGTGATCTGATGCCCTCTTCTGGCCTGAAGGTGTACATGCAGGCAGAGCATGTATATAGCAATAAATAAATAAACTTTTTTTTTAAATGAAGTTTTTCTACACATTTCAGTATACAGGATCCATCTTACCTCTGGTAGAGCCACTCTTTCCTTCTTCATCATGAGCACCAGGCCAGGCTGATCGTGGACTCAGGATCCTCCTGCCTCAGCCTCCCCAGTGCTGGGATTGCAGGCGTGTGCCACCATGTCAACTTCTCTGGTCAGAAATTATAGGTGTCAAGTACTTTGGCTGGAGGATCTTAAAAGTATGACAGGGAATTTGATTTGACCAAATTGGATAGTAAGGTCAGGGAGTCCTCTGCATACTCTGGGATGTGTAAGGAGAGAAAGCAAGAACGTCGGGCAAAACAGTATCACGTTATTTCTGCATTTCAGCGACCAGAATGTCCAGTGGACAACGAACAGAGGGAGGGCTGATTCAGCTCCCAGACTCAGAGTGTTCAGGCTATGCTTGCTTCATACCATGCACTTGGACAGAACATACTGGCAACGAGAGAGAGGGAGGACAGAATGGGGAGAGAGGGAAAGGCAGGAAAGGTCCCCTCATCTCTGGGGCCTGCCCCAGGGACCTGCCTTATTTAGCCCCTGCCACTAACTCTAGAATAGTGCCAACAGCTGGGACCAAGCATTCAGCAAATGGGCCTGTGGGAACATTTTACATCCCCACCATAGCAAGTGTTCACCAGTCAAGTTTTTAGGGCAGTATGTCTCAAAGTTGGCTGATCTTGGTAAGATTTACAACTGACCCCGATGCCCGAGTCCCACGTCCCTGACATAGCTCATCTGCAGTGTGGCATGGATGCTGTGAAAAATCTAAAACCCGGGTACTTCAGAGGTATGGCCAGGTTTTATAACCAATAACTTAAAGGAGTTTTAAAGCTATTCCTTCTAGGTGTGGTGGTGCACACCTTTCTAATCCCAGCACTTGGGAGGCAGAATCAAGCAGATCTCTGTGAGCTTATGGCCAGCCTGCTCTACTCAGTGAGGTCCTGGACAGCCACTCAGTAAAAAACACGGAAACAAACAAGCACAAGAACCCACCTATCGCCTACATTATACAAATTCTAGACTAAAGGTTTGCGTAACCTACAACATACAATAGATATACATACTACAATAAACAAGCAAGTGCAAATAGACAGCGTTCATCCCAGCACCGTTCAGTAGCCCAGCGGAGGAAACCCCAATACCCACCAATAAGCCGGTAGACAAAGTGTGGTGTGTACAGTGCAGTGGGATATTATGCAGCCTTAAAGGGGAAGAGAGTTCTGACACATCACGTGGCACGGTATGGGTAAGCCTTGGCTGAGTGACATAAGACACAGAACGAAATGAGCATGGTCAAATGCTTGGGGACAAGAAGTAGACCAGTTGGGACAAGGGGATGGGGAGCGTGGAGTTCTCCAGTTGGAAGTTGGAAGACCTGCTGGGAATGAGTAGTGGTCGCACGGCGGGTGTGTGTGTGTGTGTGTGTGTGTGTGTGTGTGTGAGAGTGAGAGAGAGAGAGAGAGAGAGAGAGAGAGAGAGAGAGGCGCCACGGGATTGTATGCTTATAAACCGTGAAAAGAGTACATTTTATGTTGTATATTATTTATTTGCTTGAGGCAGGGTGTCATGAAACCCAGGCCAGCCTCAAACTCCTCAGATAGCCAACAATGCCCTCAAACTTCTGCTCCACTCCCACCTCCAAAGTGCCAGGATTACATATATCTTAACACAAGAAAACACACACACACACACACACACACACACACACACACACACACACACACAGACACACACACACTTGAGTATCTTTCCCAACTAGATCCAGAGTTTCATGTGCACACTATGGGGTGTTTTATTTTAGTCAAGACTTAATAGTTTGTTCACTGATGACTGTTTTCCTTATACTTTGATCATGCTGCCTGAGTCACTGTTCTATTACTATTCATGACCACAGCAACTCTAAGAAAGCATTTAATTGGCATGGGCTTACAGTTCAGAGTTTTACTTCACTGTCAGCATTGGGGGAGGGGCAGCGGCACACACATATGCTGCTGGAGGAGCTGAGAGTTCCACAGCCAGATCCGCAGGACCACGGAGCCCACCCCCAACGACATGCTTCCTCCAACAGGCCGCACTCCCGAACCCCTGTCAAGTAGTTGCCCCTGCCTAACATAGGAGCCTATGGGCCGTTCCTACTCAAACTAGCACACGTGTACTTCCATTTTTTAAAGTTTTATTTTATCTATTTGTGTGTGTGTGAGAGTATGTGAGTGTGTGTGTGTGTGTGTGTGTGTGTGTGTGTGTGTGTGTGTGTGTGTAGATGCCTGTGAAGGCTACAAGAGGACATCCACCCTCTGAAACTATAGTCAGGTCCTATGGATGAACAGTCAGCGATCTTAACTGCTAAGCCATTTCTCCAGCCCTTACTTGCATTTTTTTTTTCAAAAAAGATGCATGTATTTATTATTTATATAGTATTTTGCCCACATGTATGCCTGCAGACCGGAAGAGGACACCAGATCTCATTGTGCATGGTTGTGAGCCACCATGTCGTTGCTAGGAATTGAACAGACAGTGCTCTTAACCACTGACCCATCTCTCCAGCTCCCCCTACTTGCATTTTAAATTTTAATTTGTTAGCCGGGTGTGGTGGTGCATGCCTTTAATCCCAGCACTTGGGAGGCAGAGATAGGTGAATCGCTGTGAGTTCGAGGCCACCCTGGTCTACAAAATGAGTCCAGGGCAGCCAAGGCTAACACAGAGAAATCCTGTCTTGAAAAAAAATTTGCTTGTATATTTGTTTATTTAGGTCTTTTAGAGACAGGATCTCACTGTGTATCCTGAGTGGGCCTTGAACTCATTGTGTAGGCCAGGCTGGCCTCCAGTCTGCAGCAACCATCAGAGTGCTGGGATGGTAAGTGCACACCACTACGCCTGGGCCCTCACACCACTCTCCAGGGAAACAGTGCCTCCACAGCACTAACAGCTGCCCCCTGATGGTCCTCCCTCACACGTGTGCAGACAAGTAGGGCCTGGCGCTGAATCTGCCGAGCTCTGCTCTAAAGACTGTTGTGTGTGGAGCCTTTTTGAAGCCAAGATAAAAGGTGTCTTATTCACCCTGACACCTTTGATGCAGACCTGCCTGAAATGCACGTGGACATAAACAAAGCTAATTCTTTCCTTTTCTGAATGTCCAGTGAGATTTAAAAAGCGGCAGCAGTGGATAGAGGCACTTAGGGAGGAGAATGGCTTGCCCTTATCTCTGAGTCACTGTTTCTTCTGCCTTTCTTTCTTTCTTTCATTTTTTAAATTTTTTTATTTTTATTTATTTATTTATTTGTTAATTAATTTATTTATTTTTGACAAAGTTTCTCTGTGTAGCCCTGGCTGTCCTGGAACTTGCTCTGTAGACAAGGCTGGCCTCAAACTCAGACATCTGCCTGCCTGCCTCTGCCTCCCGAGTCCTGGGATTAAAGGCATGGTGCACCATTGCCTGGCTTTCTGAGTCCCATCCACCCACCCACCTTCTTTCTCCCTGCCCCCCTTTGGTTTTTCAAGACAGGGTTTCTCTGTGTAGCCCTGGCTATCCTGGACTTAATTTGTTGACCAGGCTAGCCTCGAACTCACAGAGATCCATGTGCTTTTGCCTCCCTGAATGGTGGGACTACAGGTGTGCAGCACCGTGCTCTGCTATGAGTCACTATTTCTTAAGTGACACAAGTGACCAAGAGAAGTGTGAGTTACATCTGACTTGATGTTTCTGGTGTTCCAAAGAGAAAGACGAACTGAACTGAAACATCTCTCTTCGGTACCAGATTTTGTGAGAAAAGTGAGATCATTTACGTGTGATCCTGACTGATGGAAAGCCGTGGATGGCGTTGGCAAGGGAAGTGGTCAGAGGCTGTAGTTCTGGGCTTCTGCTATAGTGCGTGTCCTGGGCAAGCGTGACTGTCCTTCACAAAGTACTCTTTGATTAGGTATGTGGACACATGGAAGTGCGTCTGCACAGAGGTCATGAGGTCTGCTACCTATGCTTCCTTGGCCGTCAGAAGGCTAGAACTACATACTAATGTGGCTGCTGCCTTAGACTGTATCAATTCCCATGGCTGCTGTAACATGTATGTGCCTTGAAACAATTTGTGCATATTATTTTACAGGTCTGGAGGCCTGGAGACCAGGAGCCCAAATTCAGTTTAACGGAGCCAGCAGCAAGGTGTCCCCTGGGACATACTCCCTGGGACAATGCTGTTACAGCAGCCACGAGAATTGCTACTGCTTGTGGCAACAGCCCCACTGGTGTGGCCCTCCTCCAACCAGTGCGATTCTAGAGTCTCCTGCTTGCCAAGAAACCATGTTCTGAGTTTCTTTTTTTTTAAAAAAAATATAACATAAATATTCTGATTTTTAAAAATTATTTATTTCATGATAGGACTGTTTTGCCTAGGTGTGTGTGTGTGTGTGTGTGTGTGTGTGTGTGTGTGTGTGTGTTGCCCATGGAAGTCAGAAGAGGGTGTTGGATCCCCTGGAACTGGCATTACAGATGGTTGTGAGTCAGCATGTGGGTTCTGTGAACCAAACCTGGGGCCTCTGGAAGAGCACCAGGTGCTCTTAGCTGCTGAGCCATCTCTCAGCCCCTGAAGTGATATTCTGAAGAGCATCCTACCATTGGACTCAGGAGTGTGAAGCCATGAAACAAAGCCTCTAGATGGCCTTCTAGAGCAAGGCTACTCCAAAAAACTTTCAGAGAGAACAGAAACGTGCTCTATTTATCTGTGCTGTCTACCATGTATCCAATAACCACACAGCTAGTTAATGGAATTTATAATCAAATCCCCTGATACACCATCAAGGCTTGTCCAAAAGCAATAGTAGTGGACATTTGGTATTGGTACAAAGATACACAGACCAAGTGACAGACTGGAATAGACTTGGGAAATTTATATATATGTTTATATATGACCATTTGCCTTGTGTCTGCAAGAGAGGCAATCTTTTAAATTAAGTATGTTGGAACATTTGGTTATCCACAGAGAAGTAGTACGTGAGCCCACCTATGTATCCCACTGTCTTAGTTAGGTTTCTGTTGCTATGACAAAACACTGTGATCGAAACGCAGCGTGAGGAGGAAAGGGTCCATTTAGCTTATGTATCACACTAGTCATAGTCCATTGAAGGAATCCAAGGCAGGAACTCAGACTGGGTGGGAACCTAGAGGCAGGAGCTGATGCAGAGGCCATGGAGGGGTGCCGCTTACTGGTTTGCTCCTTGTGGCTTGCTTAGTCTGCTTACTTATAGAACCCAGGTTCTGTAAGGCCAAGAACTCAGCCCAAGGCTGTTGCCAACTACAGTAGGCTGGGTCCTCCCCCATAAATCATTAATCAGGAAAACGCCCTACAGGCTAGGCTACAGCCTTATCTTGGGGGGAGGGGCAGGGGGTTGTAGTTTGTTTTTTGTTTGTTTTGTTGTTGGTTTCAGTTTTTTGGTTTTCTCTGTTTTAGCCCCGGTGGTTCTCGAATTCACTCTGTAGACCAGGTTGGCCTCACACTCACAGAGATCTGTCTGCCTCTTCTTCCCAAGTGCAAAAGGCGTATACTGCTACTGCCCAGCTACAGCCTGATCTTATGGGGGGCATTTTTTTTCACTTGAGGTTTCCTCCTCTCAGATGACTTTAGTTTGTGTCACATTGAGATAAGATAGCCAAGACACCCACCATGCCAACCATCAACTCTAAAATAGATGGAAGATGACAATGAACAAACTAAACCTTGGAGAAGGCAGAGATTTCTCACATAAAGCAAAAAACTGGCCATAACAATAAAATTCTATTGTTTTTAATGTCAAGAATATTTTTCTAGCTGGGCATGGTGGTGCATGCCTTTAATCCCAGCACTGGGGAGGCAGAGGCAGGTGGACTACTGTGAGTTTGAGTTCGAGGCCAGCCTGGTGGTCTACAAAGTGAGTTCAGGACAGCCAGGGCTATCACACAGAGAGACCCTATCTTGGGAAAAAAACAAGAACGTTTTTCTTCAAAGGATATCATTTAAAGAAGGAAAGAATCAAAAGGAACTTGGAACACGAAGAGATATTTCCAATAGATATGGATAGTATTTAGGATAATAAGAAACAAAAACACAACACTTTTTAGTATTAAAATAATACTCACAACGATCCACCTACCTCTGCCTCCTGAGTGCTGGGATTAAAGGCGTGCGCCACCACCACCTGGCTCAATTTGTGAATTTTATTTCATGTGTTTATGTCAAAAGATACCTTACACTGCCTTCTAGTTAAAGATGTATATGCAGAAATATTTACAAGGCTAATCATATATTGATACCAGTAATTTATTTTGAAATGCAAGTATTAAGATGGATAGAGGGGCTGGGTGGCGGCGGCGGTGGTGGTGGTGGTGGCACACATCTTTAATCCTAGCACTTGGGAGGCAGAGGCAGGTGGCTCTCTGTGAATTCAAGGCCAGTCTGGTCTACAGAGTGAATTTCAGGACAGCCATGGCTATATAAATAAACCCTGTGTCAAAAGTAATTAATTAATTAATTTTTAAAAGGGATAGAGGGAAGGATGGAAATGTTATAAAGCCAATTTTATAAAGCCAAAGTATTAGCAAAAGAATCTATGTGGTCAATATATAAAAGTATTTAAAGTTTGTTGAATACTTAAGATGCTTCATAGTCAAATGCCAGGAAGATACAAAACATTCGGGCGGGGGTGGGGGGGGGGCGGAAACATAAGCAAATGCTTCCTGAGCTATTTTCTGAGTAGCTAATAAGCAGATGAAAAAGAGCTCAGTGGGTGAGGCGGGTAAGTGAATGCTTGTGCAGAGGGATGAACAGACCCAGATCGCCCCAGCATGTGGGTAGATGATGCAGCTGAAAAGACCCTTGCTGCCAAGCCTGAAGACCTCCCTCCATCCCCCAGGGCCCACAGGATAGGAGAGTCCACCCTCAGGCTTGCCCCTGACCTCCACTTGTGCACCAGGGCACAACTTTCCCTCCCCCCATAAGTAAATGTTTGGGAAAAAAAAAAAAAAGTCATCCTTAGCCACAGGACGCATTCCAGGCTGGCCTGGGCTACATCCGACATTGTCTCAAAATAAACAAGCAAACAAAATGATTGAAAGAGCTCAACTTAATTATCACAGAGATGCAAATTAAAAACATACGCAACTCAATTATCACCCAGAAAATTGAAAAAAAAAAGTGTTGATGGGAACATCAGCCGTCAAGTCCCATATGTTGCTGGTGAGAGTATAAGTGAACACAAAACACTTTGGAAAACATGAAGTATGTCCCGAAATCTGAACGTGGCCATAACCTTGATTCACGACTTCTGTTGGTTGGCATATGACCAAAGAGATGCACTCACCATGCATCATGCGTCAAAAGATGTCATCATGATGGCCACAGAAGCAATGTTTTAATAACTTCAAAATGTAAATGACTCCAATTACTGTCAACATTTATCTGGATATATTTTACTGCGTTCACACAATTGAGTGCAGTGCATCCTCATGAACAAATGACAGAAATTAGGCATAAAACTCACAATAGTGAGTTAAAGAAAGTAGAAACAAAATGCTTGTTGACATGCCTCACCCTGTGTAAACACAGAACTAGCATTCTATTAGGATAAGGCAGAGTATAGGCCCCAGCATGGAGGACAGTGGGTAAGCGTCAGAGGGAAAACGGTCCAGGTTTCCTTGGTCGCTGGTTATGGTTATGTTCATGCCTGAGTATGACTTGTAAAATTTCAGCCAACTGCATTAATTTTTGGTGTATTTACCTGCTGTCAGTTACAGTGGAATAAAGTGTCTGCTGGAACCAGTAAGTAACAACGGATCTCAGAGATTTGACATTTGAGAGACTCAAGACATATTTGGAAGGCACGATGATCAGATTTGCATTAGGGAGATTAGTAGACCGGCTGGGGAGCCTCATTTGGAGTAATCAGGGCTGGGTGTAAAGCAAGAGTGACCAGACACCGAAGAAAAGAAAAACTACCGTGGACTTCCAGAGAGACAGCAGGCATGGTGAGACCTGTCTTACTGCCTCCGAGTCCTTTCTTGAAAAATGTAACTATCTGTTGGGTGCTATTTTGATGATTTAATGTTCAGTTCTAATTGGCCTCCTCACGAGATCAATGCCCCTTGTACAACTATTCAGAACAAGATGTAAGTGCAGAGCGAAGAGAATTGAGTTGACAAGGTGTAGGCGACCCATCTTCCTCCAAGCACAGGTAAAACCTCCACCTGCTTGGGACTGGGTGAGGACAGGACACAGGGCCCATCAGGTCGTAGTGAACTGGGACTTTACTGTACTCAGGTCAGGTCACTTTCTTCTCCTGGTGTCAGCAGAGGGCACCGGAACTATGCCAGGGCGGGGATTCAGGCAGAAGGGGTGGAGCTGGAACCTGGCTTTAACCAATCACATGCACCAGAGTTTCCCAACCAGTGATTGGCAGATGTGTCTACCAGTGTTTCCAAGTCCCGCAAAACTTGCTTTTGTCGAGCTGAGACGTTCGTTACACCTGTTAACCGGCTGCTCCCCGCTAGGGGACTTGAAGGCACAGCTGCTGCACCCTTCCATGTTCCCATTGGTGCGTGAGGCTGGGCTTGGTACCCTGGGTAGAGGAATGAACTGCTCATTATTCTGCTTTAATGGGATAAGGCTACATTATAGGTTAAAGTGCCTTTCCAGGGCACACTCATCCCTCTCCAGCAACGGTAATGCGATCCTCCCAGCAAAGGGCTGTCAGTGTGGATCAAATGTCTGCACTTAGCGGGTAACTCCTTGTACTTAATATTGTGCTCAGGCACTCTAGTGAGAAAGTGGGGCAGCTGCCGCCGATAGAGCTGGACGGCCCCTCAGAAATTAAAAGTATAAGCCAACAATTACTTCTCAGCAAATACTTAAGAGTCAAACCGATGCATGCACATCAATGTTAGATTAACATTCACAATAGTCCAAAGAAGGAGTCGATCCAAATGTCCATCTGTTGTGTGTGTGTACAGCTGAGCATTGTTCGTTCTTTGGGCGTTACTACGGTAGGGATGAATTGTAGAAACATGCACTGAAGGCTGGAGCTCAGTTGACAGGGTGCCTAGCATGCAAGAAGCCCTGGGTTTGACCCCAAACACCACATAAAACCAGGAGGCTGTAAGCACAAGGATCGTAAGTTCAAGGCCATCCTCAGCTAGATTAAGAGTTCTAGGCCCACCAGGGTGCCAGGAGTCTGTCTCAAAAACAGACAAAACCCAATGGAATGGGAGTGGTCCTGGCAGCACACTTATAATCCCAGGGGAAATACTTCTACATATACAAAACTACAGGCTTTGACCTAATGCTCACAAACTCACGCATTTTTATGTGCAAGCATGTAGCTGTGTAGCCCTGGCTGTCCTGGAACTTGCTCTGTAGACTTGACTGTCATAGAACTCACAGATCCGCCTGCCTCTGCCTCCTTAATGCTGGGATTAAAGGCGTGTGCCACCACACCTTACTCAAACTAGCTCCTTCTAAATATATAGCCCAAGGTCAGTTTTACTGTAGACTCTAGAGGTGTACAGTGCTATCTCCCATAATATGGTACTCCGGGTATCACTCCTATTGACCAGTAGGGCAATGCAGACTCACCCTTCAGTAGTTGGAATAATGAAGGCCTGAGCCTTTAACTCCCCAGTATATTTGTATTTTTCTGCTTTAAAACTTCTGGAGTAGCTTGTAACATTAACCCTAGTAGTCACTACTGGTATTGGCAACTTGTTTAACAATGGCTCTCAACCTGTGGGGTCAAGACCCACTTGGGGGTTACATATTGGATTATCTTACATACTAGACACTTACATTACAGTAATAGTAACAAAAGAAGATATGCAGTAGCAGTGAGATAATTTTGTGCTTGGGGGGCCACCACACCGGGAACTGTACTAAAGGGCTGAAGCATTAAGGTTAAGAGCCACTGATGATGCTATTACCTACTAACTCAGAGAAGGCTTAGTCCATTCAGGCATAGAATCTATACAAAGACCTGAAATCTGAGGCATACCAATTTCCTTTCAAATGAGACGTTACTTGAAAAATAGAAGGCACAGGAACAAGTGCCATGCAGCCTATCCACGAGTTAGACCCCTAGAGATCCATGGAAAAGTTGGGTGTGATGGCACCTGTCTAGCAGAACGGAAACTGTGGGTTCAACAGGCACTATACAGAAACTTGTAAAGGCCAAAGCCCAAACAATGAAAAAAAAAAATTAAAAATAAACCCACAGCTTAATGGCCCTGCCACCAACCCTGGCCACCCAAGTTTGACCTAGGGACCCACACTGTAGAATACTGCTGTCCCCAAGTTATCCCAACTTCCACATACTCCAATGCAATGACACAGGCAAATACAAATGACTACCTTAAAAAAAGACCATTATGTAATTGACACAGGAAAAACCTTTATTTAAGATTATGGAAATTAGCAATACACAACAATGTACAGGCTAATAACATCTTGACTGCTAGCAAGTGACTAGGTACTAGCAAATAACTTGTCCTGGCACACACATACTCTTTAACACCAAGATATTCTAATAATCTAGCCGTTTTGCCCAAACATTAGATCTCGAACATGACAGACGTGGTACATGCTACTTACTAGCACTTGGGAGACAAGAAAACGTTGACCTGATTCCAGCCTGACCCAGAAAGGGTGGGGGAGAGGACACAACCCTAACTTGATATAAATTGTGGGAGACTACTGCCAGGCTATTGAAGGAAACTCTCAAGGGGGCCCATCTTCATCTGTCAAATGGAACCTCACCTACCTCAGCAACAGAGCTGGTGAACATGAAGGGCTACACTAATCCTAAGGTGGGCCACAGGCAAGACTGGTCACCACATGTTAAGACTATTTATTCACCTTGGCGGCATTCAGCTCACTGGTTTCTTCCTGGTAGTTTTCAACCTATAAGAAGAGGATAAAAAAAATGTTCCTGCTAAGTGGAAAGCAATTAAGTATATCTTTACGGCTGATCTAAAACTTCCATCTCTACAAAAGTAAATGCACTCTAGAATTCTGGACTTCTCTCCCTCAATCAAATTAAACTAAGCAGGCGAGTTCTTTTTATTCTATGCCAATACCTAGCAATCGCCAGAATCTAGAGAGAATACGCTCAAAGTTTAAGTGAAGCTTCTGGCTCATCTGTGACTCCAGACAGGATCCAAAGAGGTGGTGTACAGCCTCCTCTCTGGGTTTTATGGAGAGCTAGTTCCTTTACCCTTCTGTGTTAGCCTCTTAAAGTACTGCAACAACCTTAAAAGGGCACAGGAAAGGGCGACCCGGGGGTACCGAAGCGGTTCAACAAAGCCGGGCCTGGAACCTCGGTCTTCTAGGCGGCCACGTGGCCTGGGCCTTCCTTCGATCAAAGCGGGTACATACCTGCGCTTGGGTCCGAGGCAGCCGCATGGCGGGGCAGCGAGTCCGGCTCGGGAGGGTCGGCCTGCGGAGGGAGGGAAAGGGCGGTGTTCAGGGCGCCCGGGGCCGGAGAGCACACAGGGCCTTGTGTCTCGCGCGGCCCCGGGCTGGGCACGGCCGCCCGCCCCCCGGGCCGCCGAGGACTGCTCTACCCCTCCGTTCTGGCCGCCGGGAGCAGCTGAGCTCGGGGCGGGCAAAGCTCGAGGGGACACGGGGCCACCCGGACACCCTCCTCCCGAGAGGACACTCACCGCCGACGTCCGGAGGGAAAGGACCGAGCCGGTGCGCGCTGCGCCGATACAGCAAGCAGGGAACGGGGCGGGGCTGGGCAGACACCCGCCAGCCAATCAGAGTGCCTCTCGGAGCAGGAATGAGAGATCAGCCAATCCCCAGAAAGAATATGGGCGGGACTGGTACGAGAAGCCTATCACCGGGACGTTTCGGACCAGCCAGGTAGGGCGGGGCCAGGGGCTGCTGCTGCAGATTCCCCACCCACTGCGGTGTCGCTAACAACCCTGTCCCGCGTGGTTGGCTATGGTGGTCTCAGGAGCGGTCCCAAGCCTTTCGCGGCTGCTCCAAGTTAGAAACATTCCATTCCTTTCCTAAAGCCGCGCCCGTGCCCCGTGTGCTCGGTTTGGATCTTGCCTTGTTCAGCGAGTTCATTCCCAGGGCCTCACCCTAACCCTGAAAAGACCGGCTTTTTTCCGTGTTGAGTCATCAAGGAGTAAGGCTCGGGAGAGCTGAGATGGTTCTCTTGATCTCCACAATGCTGTTACCACAGAGCTACCTCCTCACCCCGTCTTCGTTTTATTTTGAGACAGGGTCTCAAAACTTGTTATCGGCTGGGGTTATAGGCCTGCGTGCCACACTCTACACCCTGTCTAGTCCGCTTTTTCTTTTATGGTCCTGTGCATTGAACACGGTGCCTGGGCCTTCCTCATGCCTTACCAGCCCCTAACCCTCTTTTAACTACAGTTTTGGTTCGGGACTACATCCCTTCACCACCATACCTGGATGTAAGCTTAACTCATTTCTGTGAACATTTCCATGGTGTGAGATGATTTTATTAGCAAATTTTAAATTTTTAAAAAAATTTTTTTCAAGAGAGGATTTCTCTGTGTAGCCTTGGCTGTCCTGGACTCACTATGTAGACCAGGCTGGCCTTGAACTCACAATAATCCACTTGCCTGTGCCTGCCTGAGGATTAAAGGCGGGAGTCACCACACCCAGCTAATATAAGACATATTTGTAAAAATTTCTGAAGGAAGAAAATTCTCAAACTTGCATTAAAGAAAAAGTTCAAGGCGTTCTTTGTTTCCTTTGGTTTGGTTTGGTTTTTCGAGACTGGGTTTCTCTGTGTAGCCTTGGTTGTCCTGTACTTGCTTTGTAGACCAGGCAGGCCTCAAACTCCAATTGACCCACCTGCCTCTTCCTCCCCAGTGCTGGGATTAAAGGTGTGGGCCACCACACCCTGCCTCATGCATTCTTAAAAACAAATCTCAAGCCTTGTTTATTTCACCTCTCAATATTTCAGTATTTATTTCAAAAGAAAACAGGCAGTCATGCCTGAGGACAAGGCAAATGTGATTGCTAAAACAAACAAGTTGACACCCAGATTTCTATTGTGATACATTGGTACTTTACAGTGTGTTGCTTTCAGTAAGGACTCAAACAGGGTCTATTCATTACCCTCACTTGTGTTTCTGTAAAACAATGTCCTACTTTGTACTCCTTTGACTTTTTAGGTAACTTCTTGAAATTGAATCCAAGTGTTATAGGTCACCCTTTTAAGTGTACAAATTAGTGTTTTTTAAAAAATATTCCTCAAGGTTTTATCATCATCACCATTGTCTACTCCCAGATTATTTGCACAGTCTGGGTTTTATTTGGAAAAAGAAGCCCCATGGAGCTGGAGAGATGGCTGAACAGCTAAAGAGCACTTGCTCCTCTTAGAGGGGATGAGAGTTAAGTTCCTAGCATCCACTTCAGGTGGCTTACAGCTTCCTGTAACTCCAGCTCCAGTGTATCTGAAGTCCTCTGGACACCAATACATTCATACACATACATAAAAAAATAAACAATAAATAAACATTTAAAAACATCTGTAGCTCTTGGAAAATATTATGGATTTATTATTTTTTTTATAAAAAAAGATTTTTCACAGAAATGGAAGCACTCATGCAAGGTTTTATTTATTTATTTTTCTTTCGAGACAGGGGTTTTTTTGTTTGTTTTGTTTTGTTTTTTGGTGTGTGTGTGTGCGTGCGTGCGTGTAATAGCCCTGGCTGTCCTGGAACTCTCTTTGTAGACCAGGCTGGCCTCAAACTCACAGAGATCCACCTGCCTCTGCCTCCCCAGTCCTGGGATTAAAGATGCGTGTCACCACGTCCAGCTTGTGTTTTGTTTTCTTTTAAATTTAAAGATGTGCGCCACTAGCCGGGCAGTGGTGGTGCACACCTTTAATCCCAGCACTTGGGAGGCAGAGGCAGGTGGATCTCTGTGAGTTCAAGCCCAGCCTGGTCTATAGAGTCTGGGACAGCCAGGGCTGGGTTACACAGAGAAACCCTGTCACAAAAACAAACAAACAAACAAACAAAACAAAACAAAAAAACCTAAAATGTGCACCATTATGCCTCAGAGAGCATTTAAGATCATTCTCTGGGATTGGAGAAATGGTTCAACATCTAAGTGCACAGACTGCCCTTCCAGAAAACCCAGGGTCCATCCAGCACCCATATGGTAATCTGACACCCTCTTCTGGCCTCCTTGCCCACCAGACACACTCATGGCACACAGACGTACATGCAAGCAAAATGCCCACAAACAAAATTTAAAAATAAAAATAAATCTATTTTTTGTTTATAATTACTCTCTGGTAATATGGCCTGGAACTCTGTAGCTCTGGCAAGCAGACTAGGGGATTTATTTCATGCACTAAAGTTTGACAATCAAACCTTCAAGAACATAAAATTTCTCTCAAGTTTATGAGAAAAACAGATACAATAACACCAGAAATAAATAATCAGTCGGACCCTATAGACTTTAGCAGAGTGGCCCTGGTCTCCAGAGTTAAAAACTAGTCTGCTATGGTGGCCCACGATTCCCCTTAATCCCTGGAAACAAGATCAGGGGGTCAAGAGGTCAAGGCTAGCCGTGGCTACATACAGGGACTTGAAGGTCAGCCAGGACTGCAGGATCCAGCA